>NC_135973.1:35367243-35667243 GCF_053455715.1 Rhinoraja longicauda | reverse complement strand
GATTAAATTTTTAAGATACCAAGATCAGAATTGGTTTTCAAAACAGTCGGGAATAATATAAGAGAGGGAAAACCAATAGAACATGAAGGCACTAAAATAATCTTTTACCCAGACATCAGTAATGCCTTGTTGAGCAGAAAAAAGAATTTAATAAGGCCAAAAATATTCTATGGAAGAAAGGCTATAAGTTTACTTTACTGCATCCGGCTACTTTGAAGATTATGATCAACACTGGAGAAAATAAATTTTTTAAAGACTTTGTCAAAGCAGAAGAGTATGCGGAAGAATTGCCATCGAGAAATGCTTAAGAAGATTCATGAATGATTGATTATTAATAATAACTGTATACTATAGAGGGGATTAACTGTATTAAGGATTGTTAATTTTTAGAAGTACTTGATATATCGGGGGGGTTGGAGAATGTGGATGCTCCACCATAATCATGGGCACAAGTGTGGTGCGGACCACACCTCGTATAATAGAGGGGGGTAATGTTGCTAATCTATTTATTAACAACATTAGAGGGAGGGTCTATTTCTCTATCTTTCTTATTTCTTTTGTTTTTATACCTGGACTATGGAGGGGAGCACACTGAAATACGGCACAATGTAAATACCGGAAAAGGTATCAAGGTAAGGAAAAAGGAAAAAAAAAAAAGGGAAAAAAAAAAAAAGGAATGAATGTATGGATAACACATTAAATTTTTTAAGCTATAATGTGAATGAGTTAAATGGACCGATAAAAAGGAAGAGAATTTTAACACAGATTAAAAAATTGGAAGTAGATATAGCTTTCTTGCAAGAAACACATCTAACGGAAAAAGAGCATCAAAAGTTAAAGAGAGATTGGGTAGGAAGTATGGTCGCATCTTCTTTTAACTCAAAAGCAAGAGGGGTTGTTATCCTATTTAAGAAAACGCTACCAATTAAGATACAAAATATTGTAAGTGACCCAGTAGGTAGATTTGTAAGGGTACATTGTCAAATTTTCTCAGAATTGTGGACCTTAATGAATATATATGCACCAAATATAGATGATGAGAAGTTTGTGCAGGGCACCTTTTTAAATCTGGCGGAAGCACATGAAAATATATTGATAGGGGGAGATTTCAATTTTTGTTTAGATCCAGTAATGGATAGATCATCAAGGACAACGACAGGGACAAGAGCAGCGAAGACAACCTTGAATTTAATGGAAAATTTAAATTTAATAGATGTTTGGAGGAAAAGCCATCCCAGGGAAAGAGACTACTCCTTTTATTCCAATAGACATGATACATATTCTACAATAGATCTATTTTTGATTTCAGCTCAATTAAGGGGTAGAATAATACAAATAGATTACAAGGCTAGATTGTTATCGGATCACTCACCATTATTAATGAAAATTACGATGCCAGATAAAGAACAGTCAGTCTATAGATGGAGACTCAACTCTTTACTATTGAAAAGGCAAGACTTTTGTGATTTTATTCGAGGACAAATTGAATTATTTTTGGAAACAAATTTAAATTCAGTTGATAAATTTATTGTATGGGATGCAATGAAGGCTTATTTGAGAGGCCAAATTATAAGCTACTCATCTAAGATAAAGAAAGACTATAGGAAGGAATCTGAAAGATTAGAAAAAGAAATCACCGTATTAGAAAAAGACTTACAGAAAACTTCTTCAGATACGAAAAAAACACAACTTGCAAATAAAAAATTTCAATACAATACTTTACATACTTACAGAACAGAAAAACTAATATTACGAACTAACCAAAGATATTATGAATTAGGAGAAAGAGCGCACAAGGTATTGGCAAGGCAACTGAAAGAAGAACAAATATCAAGAACAATAAATTCAATTAGAACAGATCAAAACATTATTACTTATAAACCTAGAGAAATCAATGAGGTATTTAAGCAATTCTACACTAATCTGTACCATTCTGAATCTGAAAAAGATGAAATTAAGATAAATAATTTTTTATCCAAGATACAATTACCAACAATCTCTAATGAGGAGCAGATGGGACTAAATGCTTCCTTTACTTTGAGAGAAGTGGAGGAAGTATTATATTCTTTATCAAGTAATAAATCTTTAGGGGAAGATGGTTTCCCGCCTGAGTTCTATAAAAAATTTAAAGATTTGTTGTTACCAGTATTTATGGAAGTGATACATCAAGCGGAAAAAACTTCTACATTACCAGAATCCTTCTCACTGGCAATTATAACCGTAATTCAAAAAAAAGGGAAAGACCCTTTAAATGCATCTTCTTATAGACCAATATCATTGTTGAATGCAGATTATAAAATAGTTGCTAAACTTTTGGCAAGGAGATTGGCAGAATATTTACCGAAGCTGGTTAAAGAGGACCAAACTGGATTTGTCAAAAAAAGGAAAATATCTGATAATGTAGCAAGATTTATAAGTATTTTACATTTAGCACAGAAAAGAAAGGAATTGAGCGTGGCAGTTGCTTTAGATGCTGAAAAGGCGTTTGACAGGTTATAGACAATAGACAATAGGTGCAGGAGTAGGCCATTCAGCCCTTCGAGCCAGCACCGCCATTCAATGCGATCATGGCTGATCACTCTCAATCAGTACCCCGTTCCTGCCTTCTCCCCATACCCCCTCACTCCGCTATCCTTAAGAGCTCTATCCAGCTCTCTCTTGAAAGCATCCAACGAACTGGCCTCCACTGCCTTCTGAGGCAGAGAATTCCACACCTTCACCACCCTCTGACTGAAAAAGTTCTTCCTCATCTCCGTTCTAAATGGCCTACCCCTTATTTTCAAACTGTGGCCCCTTGTTCTGGACTCCCCCAACATTGGGAACATGTTATCTGCCTCTAATGTGTCCAATCCCCTAATTATTTTATATGTTTCAATAAGATCCCCCCTCATCCTTCTAAATTCCAGTGTATACAAGCCCAATCGCTCCAGCCTTTCAACATACGACAGTCCCGCCATTCCGGGAATTAACCTAGTGAACCTACGCTGCACGCCCTCCATAGCAAGAATATCCTTCCTCAAATTTGGAGACCAAAACTGCACACAGTACTCCAGGTGCGGTCTCACCAGGGCCCGGTACAACTGTAGAAGGACCTCTTTGCTCCTATACTCAACTCCTCTTGTTACGAAGGCCAACATTCCAATGGCTTTCTTCACTGCCTGCTGTACCTGCATGCTTCCTTTCATTGACTGATGCACTAGGACACCCAGATCTCGTTGAACTCCCCCTCCTCCTAACTTGACACCATTCAGATAATAATCTGCCTTTCTATTCTTACTTCCAAAGCGAATAACCTCATACTTATCTACATTAAACTGCATCTGCCATGTATCCGCCCACTCACACAACCTGTCCAAGTCACCCTGCAGCCTTATTGCATCTTCCTCACAATTCACACTACCCCCCAACTTAGTATCATCTGCAAATTTGCTAATGGTACTTTTAATCCCTTCGTCTAAGTCATTAATGTATATCGTAAATAGCTGGGGTCCCAGCACCGAACCTTGCGGTACCCCACTGGTCACTGCCTGCCATTCCGAAAGGGACCCATTTATCCCCACTCTTTGCTTTCTGTCTGTCAACCAATTTTCTATCCATGTCAGTACCCTACCCCCAATACCATGTGCCCTAATTTTGCCCACTAATCTCCTATGTGGGACCTTGTCGAAGGCTTTCTGAAAGTCGAGGTACACCACATCCACTGACTCTCCCTTGTCAATTTTCCTAGTTACATCCTCAAAAAATCCCAGTAGATTTGTCAAGCATGATTTCCCCTTCGTAAATCCATGCTGACTCGGAATGATCCCGTTACTGCTATCCAAATGCTCAGCAATTTCGTCTTTTATAATTGACTCCAGCATCTTCCCCACCACTGATGTTAGAATGGGATTTTTTATTTAAAGTATTAGAGAAGTACGGATTGGGAAATGGTTTCATTAACTGGGTAAAAGCTCTTTATAAACAACCTAAAGCCAAAGTGGTGACAAATGGCCAATCTTCTTAATCATTTAATTTGGAAAGATCTAGTAGACAGGGATGTCCCTTGTCACCGGCTTTATTTGTATTGGCCATTGAACCTCTGGCAGAGCTAATAAGATCAGATTTAGACATTGAAGGATTTAAAGTTAATCAGGAAAATCACAAAATTACTTTATTTGCAGATGATGTTTTAATTTGTCTTACTAGACCATTGGAATCCTTAAGAAAATTATATTTCAGACTGGAAGAATATGGGAAAGTATCAGGATATAAAATTAATAAAGATAAAACTGAAATAATGCCTCTTTCTGAAGGTAATTATGATCAATGTAAAAGAGAAAGTCAGTTTAAATGGCAAAAAGAAGGCATGAAGTACCTAGGGGTTAAAGTAGATAATAAGTTAAATAATCTGTATAAACTAAATTATAAACCACTAATTAAAAAAATTGAGGAGGACTTGAAGAAATGGATGAATCTTCCAATTACATTGTAAATTGTAAATTGTAAATTGTAAATTGTAATTGTAAATTGTAAATTGTAAATTGTAAAATTGTAAAAACCTTTATTGTCACTACACAAAGTACAGCGAAATTAAAGCAGTCCAGATGATGCAATCACACACAGCAGACAATACAAAGGATAAACCTTTATCCATAACAAGCTAAACCTAATCTACTGAATTAAACAAATTGACCTCTAATACAATATAGACAAAACAATTACAATACGGTCGAGGCAGTGTACAGTGCAATCAAGACAGCAAGTTATTGCACAGCAATGAGAGCTAACATATTGCAAGTGCCGGTTTTTTTTTTAAATAAAAGAAATAATGTAATTAAATATAAGGTGCGGTCGGTTGTAACATGTAATAAGTTTAGCAAATGTTAAGCAATATAAGTGCAGTAGAATGTAAACTTGTATTAAATTGAGGCTTATGTTTTCTGACAAGTAACTGACAGTGTTCCGATCAGTTCCGTTCCTTCCATTCAGTTTTATGTGAGTGTCTGGCAGTGTTCAGCTCACGTATGACACTGGGGTAGAAACTGTTCTTGAGTCTATTAGTCCGTGATGTAATGGACCTGAACCGTCTACCAGAGGGCAGCAGTTGGAGCAGCTGATGACCAGGGTGGGAAGGATCCCTCAGGATGTTGGCTGCTCTGCTGAGGCAGCGGAGGGAGTAAAGTTCCTCTAGAGAGGGCAGTGGGCAACCAATGATTTTCTTTGCAGAGTTGATGACCCTCTGAAGGGCTTTCTTGTCTGCCTCTGAGCTGCTGGTGTACCACATAGAAATACAGTACGTCAGCACACTCTCGATGGTGCAACGGTAGAAAGTCACTAGCAGCTGCTCTTGCAGGTTGTTCTTCCTGAGGATCCTCAGAAAGTAGAGCCGCTGCTGTGCCTTTTTGACTGCAGCTATGGTGTTTGTGGTCCAGGGGAGATCCTCAGCAATATGCGTGCCCAGGAACTTGAAGGCAGGGACCCTTTCCACACAAACCCCGCTGATATGCAGTGGTGTGTAGCCCATATTGTGTCTTCGGAAGTCTATTATGAGTTCTTTTGTCTTGGAAGGATTCAGAGCCAGATTGTTTTCCGCACACCATCCTATCAGTTTTTGGACTTCATCTCTGTAGGCTGTCTCGTCATCTCCTGAGACGAGTCCAACCACAGTCGTGTCATCCCCAAACTTGATGATGGTGTTGGTAGGATGAGTGGGGGTGCAGTCATGGGTGTAAAGGGCGTAGAGAAGAGGGCTCAACACGCATCCTTGTGGGCAGCCGGTGCTGATTGTGAGAGTGGAGGATGTGTGAGGGCCTAATCTGACCATCTGGGGCCGATTGGTCAGGAAGTCCTTAATCCAGTTACAGATAGATTGGGAGAGTCCTAAATCAGTTAGTTTAGAAACCAGTCTGTCCGTGATGGCCGTGTTAAATGCTGAACTATAATCTATGAAGAGCATCCTCACGTAACTGCCCTGCCGCTCAAGATGGGTCAGTGCGGTGTGTAGGGCAGTAGTAATGGCGTCCTCTGTAGACCTGTTTGATCTGTAAGCGAATTGGTGTGGGTCGATAGTGGCTGAGAGGCTGGCTTTGATGTGCTGCTGGACCAGCTTCTCAAAGCACTTCATAATGACTGGGGTTAGTGCAACAGGACGGTAGTCGTTGAGATCACGGATGACTGGTTTCTTTGGCAGTGGGATTATTGTTGCGGATTTCAGGCAGGATGGGATGATGGCTTTGGACAGCGACAGGTTGAAGATCTTCGTGAAGACCACTGAGAGCTGGTCTGCACATTCTTTCAACACCCTTCCCGTCACTCCATCCGGGCCTGCAGCCTTCCTTGTGTTGACAGCCCTGAGCACACGCCTCACCTCATGCTCCTGTACTGTGAGCGTGTGGCTGTTGAAGGCAGGTGTAGATGGTGTAACTAACTTTGCCGCTCTCACCTCAAAGCGGGCAAAGAAGCCATTAAGTTCCTCTGCCAACAAGGCGTTTGCATCAGCGATCTTGTAGTTGCTGGTTTTGTAATTTGTGAGGTGCTGGATTCCCTGCCAAAGTCGTCGTGGGTCCTTGTGGGTGAAGTGGTCCTCAATCTCCTTTTTGTGATTTCCTTTTGCTCTTTTGATGGCTCTCTTAAGGTTGGCTCTAGCCACGCTGTAGAGGGCTTTGTCCTTGGACCTAAAGGCAGCATTACGATCCTTTAAGATAGTTCTGACCACCTTTGTCATCCAGGGTTTCTGGTTTGAGTGCACCCGGATGCATTTGTCGACAGTGACAATGTCAACACAGTTCTTAATGTAACAGAGTACTGTTGATGTGTACTCCTCCAAATCCTGGTCCTCAAAAATGTCCCAATTAGTCCTTTCAAAGCAATCCTGAAGCTGCGAGGATGCTCCTTCAGGCCACATTTTAACCATTTTGATGGCAGGGGGGGCTTTCCTTCTTAAGGGGGTGTATGCTGGGGTTAGGAGTATGGATAGGTGGTCTGATTGTCCCAAGTGAGGTAGCGATGTTGTCCTGTAGCCACTCTTGATGTTTGAATAGGCTTTGTCCAAAGTATTTTCCCCCCTGGTTGCACATTTAATGTGTTGATGAAATTTCGGGAGAACTGCTTTTAAGTCTGCGTGGTTGAAATCACCGGCTATAATATGGACAGCCTCGGGATAAGTCTTCTGTTGAGAGTTTATGGCGTTTAGTAGGTAGCCTTGAGCTGTGCTAGCATTAGCGTCCGGTGGAATGTAAACAGCTGTAACAGTTATAGCGGTAAACTCCCGAGGAAGGTAAAAGAGCCTGCATTTGACCATTAGGTATTCCAGATCAGGAGAACAATGGCTGTCTACGATGTTGGTATTGGTACACCAGTCGTTGTGTACGTAGATGCAAACCCCACCGCCCTTGGTCTTACCGGAGTCTTTGTTTCTGTCCCAACGGAACGCTGTGCGGTCTGCTAGCTCCATGGCGGCATCGGGTGTGAGCGAGTTTAACCATGTCTCTGTTATTAGTAGGATACAGCAGTCTTTTATGAGGTTGTTCGTGGAAATCTGTAGATGTAATTCGTCCATTTTGTTGGTGATGGATCTGGCGTTAGTAAGAAATACGCTGGGAAGAGATGGTTTATGCGGTTGTTTCTTTAGTCTAGCAAGTAGACCCGACCGGCATCCCCGCTTTTGTTTCCTGTATCTCCTCCTCCTTCGACGTTCGCCAAGGTCGAAAACAATCCACGGAGAGCCCGGTGTTCTGGCAATCTCCTCCGGTATGTTGTGTGATTGCAGAAATTCGCTTGTAATTCCTTGGTTGCTTCGCTGTCCTTTATTTAAAATATTTAAAATATCTGGTCGACTATAGCTGTAGCTGTAATTACAGCTGTAACTGTAATTCGCCCAACAGAACTCAACATTAACAAGTAGACAAAACACACTTAAACAGCACCGAGCTGGAGAGCTTAAAGCCGCTGCGTCTGAGCGCGCCGCCATGCTAGGGAGAGTGAACTGTATTAAGATGAATATTTTTCCGAGGTTACAGTATTTATTCCAAACACTGTTCGAACTCCTTCCATCGGGCAGACGATACAAGGCCTTCTATGCCCGCACCTCCAGACTCAGGAACAGCTTCATCCCCAGGGCCATAGCTGCTATGAACCGGTCCTGCTGAGCCGGATGGCCACAACGCATAGATCAACTTGCACTTTACCCTGTCCAAAACTGTTACAACTGTTTCGTTTCGTTGGGTTGCTGCTGTCTAAATTACCTAAATTATTGCATCGTATGGGAGGTGCATTCCCAATCTCGTTGTACCCCTGGGTACAATGACAATAAAGATATATTGTATTGTATTGTATTGTATTGTATTGTACCTTTACCAAATAATTTTTTTCAAGAATTGAATAAAATTGTGAGAAATTTTCTTTGGAAAGGTAAAATGCCAAGAGTGTCTATGGAAAAATTAACATGGAAATTTGAATTAGGTGGACTGCAATTACCAAATTTTAAAAATTACTATCTGGCAGCACAAATGAGTTTTATTTCATCCTTTTATCAAGAGGGTGGAAAAACAGCATGGGTTAAAATTGAAATGGATAAAATAAAAGAACTATGCCCAGAAGAATGTATCTATAAATGGGAAGCGAAGCTATTAGTTAAGGATCAAGAGTCACCTTTGCTAAAACATTTAATTAATATATTGTTGAAAATAGTTAAAGCTAATGATAAAAGATTTTTTCTAACAGCTAAAACTCCATTAGTAAAAAATAGATTACTGCCGTTTGCTTGGAATAATCAAATATTACAAGTCTGGGAACAGAAGGGTATTAAACATATGGGAGATTGCTATGAAGGAAATAATTTTTTGACATTTTCTCAATTGAGAAACAAATATCAAATTCCAGGGAATAGTATTTTTTCTATTCAGGGCAAGGGAACTAAAAAATTTATATCTTCAATGTATAAATTGTTACAAAAATCTAGTCCAAAGACAAAATCAAGACAAAGATGGGAAACAGATCTGAATATTAGCATTGATGAACCAAGTTGGGAAAGATTGTGTTTAGAAAGTATGAAAAATACTATTAATGTGAGATATAGTTTAGTACAATACAATTTTTTACATCAACTATATTTAACTCTGAAAAAAATTAAACAATTTAAATCCAAATTTACCTGAAATTTGTTTTAGATGCAACCAGGATGTGGGTACTTTTTTACACTCTACATGGGCATGTCCTAAGGTAACTCCTTTTTGGAAAGACCTAAAAAACTTTTTGGAACAATTGATGAATAAGACCATACCATTGGATTCAAGGTTGTTTTTATTGGGAGATACTAAAGGAATATTACCAAGATTAATTTTAGATAAATATCAGGAAAGATTTCTCAAAATAGCAATAGCAATAACAAAAAAATGTGTGGCGGTCACTTGGAAAGATCACAATGAAATAAGAATTGCAAGATGGTATGCAAAAATGCGTAGTTGTATCCCATTAGAAAAAGCTACTTATAATCTGAGAAATAAATATGATTTCTTTTTGAAACTTTGGAACCCATTCACTTTAAAACTAGGATTAAGAATTGGAAATATTTAATTTCAGGGTTGTTTTGATACCCCTAAAAAGAATTTAATAAGAAATTAGCCGGAAGTGTTTCCTTCTTGTCTCCAGGTTTCCTTCTTTCTTCTTTCTTTCTTTCCTTTTTTATTTTTATTTCTTTATCTTTCTCCTTCTCCTTTTTCCTCTTTTTTCTAACTGGGGGGTGGGGGGGGGGGGGGAGGGGGGTTGTGGGTGGGGAGATAATACAGAACAATACAGGTATAATCGATTTAAAAATGTATAATCAAATTTATAATGTAGGTACCATCGCGTACTATGAGTTCATACATGTATTTGTTTTGTTAAAATTTAAATAAAATTAATTAAAAAAAGGTAGGATATGGGGAGCTAAGAGAGAATGCAGGAGGAAAATATAAGCTTATGTTATTTGTTAGTACCTGTACTTACATATGCAAAGATGGACTTGCAATTATATTGTGCTTATTGTGACTTCTAAACATCCTAAAGTAGGTTATAGCCAATGAAATATTTTTTCAAAATGGGAAGCTTTTGGAATTTGTAAACAGTAGGATTTTACAATTAACAAGAAGAGAAATGAACAGATAATTCATTTTTAATTAAGTTGGCCAGAAAATAGGAAACCCCCTGCTGTTTTCAAACAGTGCCAATAGTGCCATGCATGTTTCACATCGCCTCAGAGAAACATTGTTTAATGATTTTTCCGAACAAAATGAACATGGTGCAACAACCGGAAATGTGCTGCCTTCATGATCATCTCAAGTTACTAAAGTGTATCTTGAATCATTGTCGGTGGTTAGACGTCGGTGGCATCGTCAGTCTGAAGAAGGGTCACGACCTGAAACGTCACCCATTCCTTCTGTCCCGAGATGCTGCCTGACCCACTGAGTTGCTCCAGCATTTTGTTTCTATCTTGAATCATTGTACTGTATGAAATTGCACCTTTGCACAAAGCATTCCTTCAGTCCTAAACACCATGAGTTATGATTATGTGAAGTATAAAGGGAATGAATGTTGATTTGTTAATATTTAACTATGTTTTACACTAGTAAAGATTAATAACTTACTTGTGGATGGACCACATCAGTTAAAGAACCATCATTTTCTCAAAGGTAAATAGAAATCGGCAATGGATACCTCCTTCTCAGAAGCACACATCGCTCTGGAATGTTTTTTCCAGAATGATGTTGTTGTAAAGACTAGAGAACATTGGTTTAAGGTGAGGGGAAGCTTAAAGGAGATTTGCAAGGCAAGTTTGTTTTTGTACAGAAGGTGCCTGGAACGTACTGCCAAGGGTGGAGGTGGAAGCAGGTACAATAGTGGTGTTTAAGAGGCCTTTAGATAGCCACATGGATATGCAGGGAATGGAGGGATATGAAGCATGTGCATGAACGTGTACGAGACAGACATTGTGGCCTGAAAAGCCTGTTCCTGTACTGTACTTTTCTATGTTCTAAACAAGGATTTCAACTCTAAAGTATTAGAAGATGATACAAATGCTATTACGTACATCTACGGTATTACAAGCCCATTTCTACAATAAAAATGTGTTTACACTAGCATATTTACAAAATACATGTATTACTTTCATACAATTGAACCAAATACAAATCTAAACATTTGTATTCTGCCCTGCATATCAAGTTCACCAACTTCAATTGCAAATTGCAGTGAAAACACTATTTTGATTTTCAACATATCTTCTTCTTGAGTCTTTATTCACAAAATGCTGGAGTAACTCAGCGGGTCAGGCAGCATCTCAGGAGAGAAGGAATGGGTGACGTTTCGGGTCGAGAAGTCTGAAGAAGGGTCTCAATCCGAAACGTCACCCATTCCTTCTCTCCTGAGATGCTGCCTGACCTGCTGAGTTACTCCAGCATTTTGTGAATAAATACCTTCGATTTGTACCAGCATGTGCAGTTATTTTCTTACACTTCTTCTTGAGTCTGGCGTACACAGCCTAAACTTGTAGGTCAAGGGTAGACATCCAGGTCAGTTGCTGGGTGGATGGCCTTGATGCCACCAGGGAAAAGCCTCAGTCATTCACCATGTGTGGGATGGTCTGGTCCGGATATCCGCAGTCCCAAGCAGGGCTGTTCTTGCATGGAGGGGGCGGATCCTGTTCAGGGTTAGCCATTGCTTGCAATGGAGGTCAAATCCTGGTGGTTTCACTGTGGGGTCTGTAATGACCTCTCCGTTGATTTCAACATATGAATCAACCTAATAAGATAGTTTAGATAGTTCCTCTGTCCCTCTCTTCCCCTCCTCCTGCCCAGATCTCCCACTGTCTTCCTGTCTCCACCTATATCCTTCCTTTGACCCGCCCCCCTGACATCAGTCTGAAGAAGGGTCTTGACCCGAAACGTCACCCATTCCTTCTCTCCCGAGATGCTGCCTGACCTGCTGAGTTACTCCAGCATTTTGTGAATAAATACCTTCGATTTGTACCAGCATCTGCAGTTATTGTCTTATAATAAGTTACAGTATTTCTATGCAATTTGATGACTGGTCTTTAGATAGGCAGCAGCATAAATATTTGAATGCAGACGCTTGCAATGTTAATGTTCCTCTAACATGCATGGACAAATGAAGGCAAATTTAAGAAAACAGAAAGGTAAGTGAACTTTAGTAACATTTCTCATGTCCTCTGCCTGAATCCACGATATAAATTTCAACGATTGAGCAACTTTCATCGATGAGCAACTTTGGTACTTCACCAAATCAAATTGTAATCCTTATGTAGACGGATTTCAGTGCTGTTCATATTTTATTGAAGTGGGAATTTTGGGCATATTTATTGAAGTGGGAATTTTGGGAATAGAAAGACCAAAGATTGTAACTCGTATCTCATGTAATTTATTAACCAAGTAACATACAAAAATTTGATTTACATACAGTCATACCAAAAAAAGCATCAAGACACACAACTACATAAAAAATAACATAAACATGCACCACAGCTGCTCCACCACATTCCTCACCGTGATGGAAGACAATAAAGTCTTATCTTCTTTCCTCCTTTTCTCCCGCGGTCGGGGCAGTCGAACCATCCGCAGTCGGGGTGATCGAAGCTCCCGCAGCCGGCGATCGAAGCTTCTGCGTCAGGGCGATCGAAGCTCACGCGATCGGGGCGGTCGAAGCTCCTGCGGTTGGAGCTCCCAAAGACGGTCCTGAGCTCCGCAATGTTAAGTCCGCAGGCTCCTGCGGTTTGAGCTCCCGAAGTCGATCCCCAGCAAGGGGCCGCCAGCTCCACGATGTTAGGCCGCAGTGTGGACGGAGATACGATACGGAAAAAGACGCATCTCCTTCAAGGAAAGAGATTTAAAAAGTTTCCCCCACCCCCCACATAACACAAAACTAAAGATACACTAAAACATACATTTAACAACAGACTAGAAACAACAAAAGAAGAAAAAGACGAGGCAGACCGTTGGCGAGGCTGCCAGCATGCGACGCCACCACCTGGATTATAGGTAGAAGTGCACCTTTAGGTACAGTTGTATGATAATTATCAATAGACAATAGGTGCAGGAGGAGGCCATTTGGCCCTTTGAGCCAGCACCACCATTCAATGTGATCATGGCTGATCATTCTCAATCAGTACCCCGTTCCTGCCTTCTCCCCATAACCCCTGACTCCGCTATCCTTAAGAGCTCTATCTAGCTCTCTCTTGAATGCATTCAGAGAATTGGCTTCCACTGCCTTCTGAGGCAGAGAATTCCACAGATTCACAACTCTCTGACTGAAAAAGTTTTTTCTCATCTCCGTTCTAAATGGCCTACCCCTTATTCTTAAACTGTGGCCTCTGGTTCTGGACTCCCCCAACATTGGGAACATGTTTCCTGCCTCTAACGTGTCCAACCCCTTAGTAATCTTATATGTTTCGATAAGATCCTCTCTCATCCTTCTAAATTCCAGTATATACAAGCCTAGTCGCTCCAGTCTTTCAACATATGACAGTCCTGCCATTCCGGGATAGAGAGATTTGCCAGGCTCTTTTGAAGGTGGCAATTCCAACATAAGCTGAGCTCCAAGTGTTGCAGCACATTTTAAAATATTTGAAGGATCTAAGTATATTAGAATTGAAGCTTCACTCTTTGTTAGGTGCTGTAACTTAGCATCTGAAAGAGCTTGTGGTTGCACGCAGTTAATTTAGTAATGCACTCCCAAAGCAGCTTCATGAACCCAAGTGAGGAACCAGATGACACGCATTAGGGACGACGCTGGGTTGACAGTGACCCCACCAACACTCGCAGTGGGGTGGACTCACCTGACATGGTTTATATATAGTGAGTGACAATGGTGACAAGAAGGTGGGAGAGCAGTTCCTCGTTGTCAGTCTGCATGTGAGGGGGCACTGGCGACCTTGGACTTGTCCCAGCAACTCAGTGTTGACCTTGAGGAGAAGGAGCTGGCAGTCTCGGGCTTGTCCCAGTGGCTCAGTCTTGGCCTCGGAGAAAGTGCTGGCTGTCTTGGGCTTGTCCTGGCGGCTGAGTCTTGGCCTCGGAGAAAGTGCTGGCTGTCTTGGGCTTGTCCTGGCGGCTCAGTCTTGACCACAGAGGAGGAGGCACGGGGATCTCAGACTAATCCAGGCGGCTCTTGGCCTTGAAGAGTGGGAGCTGGTGGTCTCGGGTTTGTCCCGGCAGCTCAGTCTTTGCCTCAGAGGAGGTACAGGCAGCCTCAGGCTTGTCGTGGGTGCTCAGCCTTTGCAGTCCATGAGTGGACACAGTTGCTCTCTATCTGTGGCCAGGTGCACCAGTGGTTTCAGGCTTTCCGCGGCCGCTCAATGTTGGCCTCAAAGAAGGCACTGGCTACGTAGGACTTGTCCCGGCAGCTCAGTCTTGACCTCAACAAAGAGGCTCTGGCAGTCTTGTGTTTGTCCCAGTAGCTCAGTCTCCCTCAAACCTGAAAAAGGAGAACACAGCGACTGGGAGCTACCCCAATTACTCCTCACTCCTCAATCCTCACCCCTTCACTGGAAGTTAGATGGATGAGAGGGGATCATAGAAACATATAAAATTAGTAAGGGATTAGACAGGCTAGAGGCAGGAAAAATGTTCCCCATGTTGGGGGAGTCCAGAACCAGGGGTCACAGTTTAAAATAAGGGATTGAGATGAGGAAAAACGTTTTCACCCAGAGTTATGAATCTGTGGAATTCTCTACCACAGAGGGCAGTGAAGGCCAATTCACTGGATGTTTTCAAGAGAGAGTTTGATTTAGCTCTTAGGGTTAACAGAATCAAGGGATATGGGAAAAAGCAGCAACAGGGTACTGATTCTGGATGATCAGTCATGATCATATTGAATGACGGTGCTGGCTCGAAGGGACGAATGGCCTACTCCTGCACCTATTTTCTGTTTCCCTTTCCTCTTCTGGCTGGAATTGCTATGGATTTTAAGGAGAAGGCTGTTGAGGTTGAGGTAGGTATAATTGTTAATGGATTGAAGACATTAACCATGATCTGTTAATGGTCTTCAATCTATTAACAAATCATTGGGCACAGTTATTATTTATTTGGCTGTGGCCTCAGCTCAATCCAGAGCTGTGTTCAGAGTGTGGTGTTTTACCGGCAGCCAGGCTGTTTCTGGTGCTGAGGGCTGGCATCTCATGGCCTGTTTGCCGGTGATTGAGATCAGAGTAGTATCCGTGGGAGGGGGCGCTGACACAGAATGGTGGTAAAAAGAAATGAAGTGCGTTGCCCTGAATCAAGGTTATGGTCTTCAAGATCATTTGTCAGCCAAGGCTGGTGTTTGAAACTCAGCTGAAATCCTGCCATGCCATCAATGGGACCACAGTGTGGAGATTATTAAGACCATTCATCTCTGCAAAACATCTACTTTTTCCAGTCTCAAAGTTTTGGTTTAAGTTTAATATTGTCGTATCTATCGAGGTACAGTAAAAAACGTAGTTTGCCATGTTATCCATACCAATCAGATACTATACCAATACAATCAAGCCAAACTCAAGTACAATAGGTAGAACAAAGAGAATATATTCTCAGCATTGTCGCATAACAGTACCAGTAACATTTTGGCTAGAATCTGAGGTTACTGTTTTTGGTGAATTTGCAAGTGCAATTATGTGGGGGGTGGTACAGGTGGGTGGGGATTAGTCTGCTCCTGTTGATGGACCCCAGAATCTCTATTAAAGTTGGATGGAAGTGGCCTGGGTCTGAATTCACATTTTTTTTTAAATCTTACAAAACTAGAGGGCATAGGTTTAATGTGAGAGGGGAGATATTTGAAGAACAGCTACAAAGAGAAGTCGTTATGTGGAATGATCAGCCAGAGGAAGATAACAGAGACAGATAAAATTGCAATGCCTAAAAGACACTTGGATAGTAATGGAGTAGAGGGATACAGAACGAATCAGGCAAATGTGATTAGTGTAACTAGGCATCATGGTATTGAAGGAGTTGAATCTAAGGGTAGCTGTACTGTAACCACTATACCACCACATGGTACCACCGTCCCACTGTCTCCTCGCCTTTTGTTCAGCTTACTAGGGATACAAAAAGTGCTTTCTGGTTTCTTGAAATACCTGTGCCAAAAATGCTTCTTTCTCTGCAGGAGTTCATTCGGTGTCATGTGCATTACTGAATACATCTGTGAATGGCTATATTGTGCAGTCAAGCGGAACACAACCAAGATTAAGAAAACGCAGCTGGGCTTATGTGGAGATAATGCCTTCCCGCTTCCCTTGAGCAGCTGAGCCAGTCAAAACTCTCACTGAAAACAGCATCATGAATACTCCTAATGTTCTTGAATCTGACGAGGCCCTCTTGGTTTCATCAGCGTGTGCATTGGAATCGTGGTTTCAAAATATCATCCCCAAAAAACAGCTGTGCAGCCATTTATTTGATTTAAATTAAAAATATACTGATTGGCTACATACGTACATATTATTTATTTAGGGTTAAAAATGAAGTAGTCATGTATTGATCATCCTCGTTTTGCATTTTGCAGGATAATGTTCTGAGCATTACAGGCCACAGTGACACAGCTAGTAGAGCTCCTTCACACCGCCAGAGATCTGCCTTCCATCCTGACCTCTGCTGCTGTTGTGTGGAGTTCACACGTTCTTCGTGTGACCGTGTGGGTTTCCTCCAGGTGCTCCAGTTTCCTCCCACATCCCAAAAACAAGTGGGTTTGTAGGTTAATTGGTCTCTTTTCAATTGCTCCTGGTTTGCAGGGAGTGGATGAGAAAGGGGGATAACATGGAACTAGCGTGAATGAGTCATTGATGGTCAGCACGGACTCAGTGGGCTGAAGGGCCTGTTTCCATGCTCTATCTCTAAACTGTAAACTAAGCATAAACAGACAGAAAAGATATTCATTCAACCAACATGTGGTGTTATGATTTTATTGCTGATTAACAACATTCAGTCAGCTACTGGCATATATATATATATATATACACAGGTATCCCTTTGTTTCTTTGCATATTTGCAGAAATTAACGTAGACTTTCATCCCTTTGAAACATCATTTGTAAGACGCAGCTGGAAGACAAGCATGTGATCAGTAGCACTGTGGGTACCATTGCACCTTCCTCCACCAGTGACAGCTTGAACCTTTACATGCGATGCTCATCTCATGACGACATCATCGATGTTCCCTCAAATATCTTGTCACACTACCCCACCCACGTACTAATCCAGCTCCCGTGATTTGTGCAAATAATTGTTTTCTCATCAGGGAACCTTTTCACCACCATTGTGATCATGTGTCTTTTGTTTGCAAAATACACACATATGGCATAACCTTTTTGGAAATTCCGGCATTACTAAAAATAATTAGATCTGTGCTTAGATAATTGGTTGACCACAGTTTATTATCCCTGCTAAAAACTTGTTGAATTTTGTAATCTACTTTCAGATAGCATTAAATGTATTAAGACCTCAAAATGTCATTGTGCACATGATAACAGACTGGCTTTAACATTGGTGCAAGAAATCTCCCTATTTATTTTGAAATATTTTCTATGAACTTTTTCAGTCTATTCTCTAAGCGTGACTTTACAGTTGTTGTAATTTCAGCTTGGTGCCGTACATGGGAGATGAAAATCATCCACACAAACCCCCAGCAACCAAAATAGGCCATTCTGAAGAACACTGGCACCAGGCTATAGTTGATTATCTGTGGGGAGACATAAATTCAGCATAAGTGCGTGGATCAATAGACAATAGACAATAAACTATAGGTGCTGGAGTAGGCCATTTGGCCCTTCGAGCCAGCACCGCCATTCAATGTGATCATGGCTGATCATTCTCAATCAGTACCCCATTCCTGCCTTCTCCCCATACCCCCTGACTCCACTATCCTTGAGAGCTCTATCTAGCTCTCTCTTGAATGCATTCAGAGAATTGGCCTCCACTGCCTTCTGAGGCAGTGAATTCCACAGATTCACAACTCTCTGACTGAAAAGGTTTTTCCTCATCTCCGTTCTAAATGGCCTACCCCTTATTCTTAAACTGTGGCCCCTGGTTCTGGACTCCCCCAACATTGGGAACATGTTTCCTGCCTCTAACGTGTCCAACCACTTAACAATCTTATATGTTTCGATAAGATCCCCTCTCATCCTTCTAAATCAGCAGCCAAATAGAAAATGAACGATCGGTTCATGATTGCATTAAAAACGTACCTGTACTATAGGCCAATATATCACTGCAGCCTAAAGAGAGAGAAATGTGTTGAGAACAAATTGAGAGATAACAAATTATACACATGTAATTTATATAAATTGATTATCATCCATGATTGAAATCATTATTATCTCACTAGATGACTTGGTTAATAGCAATTGATAGATATTTCATTTTTGAAAATGATAATGTCACTTAGATCTGAACTAACTATAAAGTGCTGGAGGAACTCAGCAGGTCAGACAGTGACAGGTAACCATTGGGTCAAGACTCTTCAGACTGAGTGTGGGAGTGGGGCGAAAGCTGAATATGGGAGGTTGGGGTGGGACCATGTCTGCTAAGTGATGGTGAATGCAAGTGTGGGAGGTTTAACTGGAAGATGAGTGGGGTAAATGGCAAAGGCATGAGATGAAATGGAGACAAAAGATTTGAACTTTAGGCTTTAGAGATATACAGTGAGGAAACAGGCCCTTCGGCCCAGTGAGTCCACGCCGACCAGCGATCATCCCGACGCTCGCAGTATCCTACACACGAGGGACATGTTACATTTTTCCAAAGCCAATTAACCGACAAACCTGCATATCTTTGGAGTATGGGAGGAATCTGGAGCACCCAGAGAAAACACACACGGTCACAGGCAGAACATACAGACTCCGTTCAGACAGCACCCATAGTCAGGATCGAACCCGGGTCTCTGGCGCTGTAAGGCAGCAACTCTACTGCTGCGCCACCTTGCAGATAGGTATATTGCTCAGTGGAGCTGAATTTGTTAGGCGTATCCAAGAGCGTTGAAACAGTAAGTGGATAGTACAATCCGAGAAGGGAACATACAGTAGCAGGGTGGGGGATGGAAGGGTGGGGGATGGACACCAGGCAGGTTTTTTACACAGAGGGTGGTAAGTGACTGGAAAACGCTGCTGGGGGTGGTGATGGAGCCATATTCGATGGTGGCATTTCAGAGACTTGGATAGTCATATGGATATGAAAGGAATAGGTGGATATGGATTGTGGGCATGCGGATAAGAATTTGTCTTGGCGTCGAGACAAAACAGACTTGTTCGGCACAGACTTTGTGGGCCGAAGGGCCTGTTCCTCTGTGGGACTGCCAGGTGATACAGTGAAATTATGAATGGTTAATTACATCTGAACAAGAATAATCCTGCACAATTTAATGAGATTATCGTGGGACAAGACAAATATTTCACATTGGTTGGAAATATTTTACATTTTGACCACCACACAATGGTCTAAGGATTCTTCAGTATGTAAGAACATAAATCAAAGCAATGCTGCCGTATTCTATCATGCACAAGGCTATTAGTTTAATTTAGCTTAGTTTAGAGATACAGCGCAAAAGCAAGTCCTTCGGCCCATTGAGTCTGCACCGACCAGCGATCCCCACACATTAACACTGCCCTGCACACACTAAGGACAATTTACACTTGTACCAAGCCAAATAACCCACAAACCTGTATGTCTTTGGAGTGTGGGAGGAAACTAAAGATCTTGGAGAAAACGCACGCAGGTGATGGAGAGAACGTAAACTCCGTACACAGCACCCGTAGTCAGGATTGAACCCGGGTCTCTGGCGCTGTAAGACAGTAGCTACGCTGCTGCGCCAATTTTGTGTTTTGCTCAAGATTTCCACCTTGCATAAACTTGCATAAAGGTCTTCCTCCACAATTCCTTGCTACTGGGAAGAGGGACTGGAGGAAAAGGATGGGGAGAGAATCGGTGCTGAAAAGGCTGAGCAGTGAGGATTCAGTAAAGTGGAGTTGTGGATTCAATTGTGGATTCAATTGAGTGCTGAGGAAGTTGCCTCAGGCAGATTATCACTTTGGACAGGATGTGTAGGAAAATAACTGCAGATGCTGGTACAAATCAAAGGTATCACAAAATGCTGGAGTAACTCAGCGGGTCAGACAGCATCTCAGGAGAGAAGGAATGGGTGACGTTTCGGGTCCAGACCCTTCTTCAGACTTCAAATTGTTTGGACAGATTATCACGGGAATGGTGTAGAAGAGATCCATAACGACCATGTCAATAAAGACAAAACACAAAGTACCGGAGGAACTCAGCCACTCAGCTAGCATCTGTGAAGAGAATGGACAGGTGACCTTTTGGGTTGGAACCCTTCTTCAGACTAATGACTAACTCAGTGCTAAGAAGGGCCCCGATCTAAAATAACCCCTGCTCATTCCCTCCACAGACGCTGCCTAACCCACTGAGTTCCTCCAGCATTTTGTATTTTGCTCAAGATTCCAGTATTGTGCCTCCATGTTAAAAAAGCCACCTATCTAAAGGAAGATGGGCATCATGTACTCTCTGGCAATTGTCTTTTAATTAACACAGAAGCTGGCTCAGCCCACAAGTTCAGGTCTACTTCAATGTTAGAAGATTTCAAGCAAGTCACATTGAAATGAGCATTTTAAACTAGTTGACATCACTGTGAATGACCACTGTACTGTGATTTGTGTTTTTTGTTAAAATTCTGGCACAGCATACAAAAATGTTGCACTGTGAGATAGAATTTTAAGGCCAATGATTTCCCAATCGCATCTTGAATTCATGAAAAATTTAATTACATATCATCCTACGCATTAATGATGACAGACTGTAATGAGAGGAGAGGAGGAAAGATAAGAAAATTATGAACCTTAGGAAAGAAAGAAACTGTCAGAAAAGAGATGAATGTAAGCAAAACATTTTATTATCTTAGTGAAGTTTAAACAACATTGATTGTTTGAGTAGAATCTCCACTTTGATCGTGAACTCTATTTTTACTGAAGTATTGTCCGCCTTGGCCTTGGGTTCCAGCAGGTACAGTACAGGTAATTTGGACAGGAGGAAGGATAGCAAAGATTGAGAGGGATATGGGCCAAACGTGGGTAAATGGGATTCTCCTTGATGGGGCATCGTGGTCAGTATGGATCAGGTGGGCCGAAGGTAGACACAAAATGCTGGAGTAACTCAGCAGGTCAGGCAGCATCTCGGGAGAGAAGGAATGGGTGACGTTTCGGGTCGAGACTCTTCTTCAGACGGGTCTCAGTCCGAAAAGTCACCAATTCCTTCGCTCCAGAGATGCTGCCTGACCCGATGAGTTACTCCAGCATTTTGTGTCTACCTTCAATTTAAACCAGCATCTGCAGTTTGTTTCCTATACAGGTGGGCTGAAGGTCCTGTTGTAGTGCTGTCTGACTCTATGATACCCCGGTTCCATGACTCTATGATACCCCGGTTCCATGACTCTATGATACGCCGGTTGCATGACTCTATCCATGCGAAGCTGCTTCATGGATCAGCTGTTCCTTCTTACCTTCTCTGTGCTCCAGAATTTTGAGTTCCAATCTGCAAAGATATCTTGTTTCCCATCCAGAATACTCATACCTGTGCAAAAACATTGACAGACAAGCACAAGGAACAGTTGTGTAAACAGTTTAGAAACTCCTCCGATGACCTGGTAACGCAGGGAACATACTACAGATGCTGGAGGTCTGACAGCTAAATTGAAAATGGTTGAATTCTTTAGATAGCTTTTGTGGAGAGAGAGGATAGACCAGGTTGATGAACTCCCGCCCGACAGGTAGTAAATGGAGAAGAAAGGGCGGAGGGTTGGTGAGGTTCTCTGCTGGGTGGGGATCAGAGGGGTGATCACAGAGGGGTGATCACAGAGGGGTGATCACAGAGGGGTGATCACAGAGGGGTGATCACAGAGGGGTGATCACAGAGGGGTGATCACAGAGGGGTGATCACAGAGGGGTGATCACAGAGGGGTGATCACAGAGGGGTGATCACAGAGGAGTGATCACAGAGGGGTGATCACAGTGGAGGAAGGAACTGCAGACGCTGGTTGAAACCGAAGATAGACACAAAATGCTGGCGTAACTCAGCGGGTGACTCTGGATAGAAGGAATGGGTGATGTTTCGTGTGGGAACCCTTCTTCAGACTTTAGACAAGTATGAGGGGTGTAAAAAGGAGAAAAATGGCATCTAAAATATCAGAAAAGAGGGAAATGAACGCTTCAAAGATGAGGTACCCAAACCTAATGGATGATTATTGGCATTGAGTTCTGGGAGAGCTGCTGCCTCACAGCGTCAGAGTCCCGGGTTCGGTCCTGGCCTCCGGTGCTGTCTGTGTGGAGTTTCCACACTCTCTCTCTCTGGGACTGTGCGTTTCCTCCGGCTGTTCTGGTTTCCTCTGGTGTTTCCACGAGGTTACCAGGTCAATTACCAGGCCTGGCAGACGGTAAAAGGCAGACGGGCGATGAAGTGGGGCGTTTGGGAGGTGAAGGGACTGTGCAGAGTGCAGGGAGCAGACTTGATGGGCGCTGGAACTCTGGTGTTGAATTCCCGAGGCTGTGATGTGTGGAGGGGAGGGGAGGGGAGGGGAGGGGAGGTGAACAGCGAGACTAGAGGAGGAAAAGAGCGAGACTGGACTGAGAGTGGAATGTGGAACTAAAGTGACAGGCACTGGCTGCTAATCTGCGCCCCGCTCAATTATACTAACCTGTAGGTAGACACAAAATGATGGAGTCAGGCAGCATCTGTAGTTTTATTTCCCCCCTATAATAACCAGTATACTTGTCTGTCTACTATTCTACCTTCGGTGTTAATATTAACAACCAATTAAATGATTTACAAGATCTGTTTTCAAAAGTGGCCACACAGCGAGTAATGCTAACTGGTTTTGCAGCCAGGATTATTTAGTGATGTCAGTAGTTTAAGGAAATGTGAGATCACTGGGTGCCCTTATTTCTGCCAGTGGTTCGTCCCCATTTACATTTCAAAACAGACCGTAAAGAAGGGTCTGGACCCGAAACATCACCCATTCCTTCTCTCCAGACCCGCTGAGTTACTCCAGCATTTTGGCTCTGCCTGCGGTGTAAAACAGCGTCTGCCGTTCCTTCCTGTTTATTGGAATGGTTGGATTAATAGATATGTGAATCACCTGGATAGACACAAAAAGCTGGAGTAACTCAGCGGGTCAGGCAGCATCACTGGAGAAAATGGATAGGTGACATTTCAGGTCGAGACCCGTCCTAATGATTGGGTTGAGGTTTAGCTTCGTCCAGTTGCATTGCCGACAGAGGTTGAGTATGTGCATGCGTTTGGACCCCGCGGGGCAGGGGGTACATACATACATACATACATACATACATACATACATACATACATACATACATACATACATACATACATACATACATACATACATACATACATACATACATACATACATACATACATACATACATACATACATACATACATACATACATACATACATACATACATAACATTACATACATACATACATACATACATACATACATACATACATACATACATACATGCATACACGCACGCGCACATACATACACACACATACATACATACATACATACATACATACATACATACACGCACGCGTACATACACACATACATACATACATACATACATACATACATACATACATACATACATACATACACGCACGCGTACATACACACATACATACATACATACATACATACATACATACATACATACATACATACATACATACATAACATAACATACATACATACATACATACATACATACATACATACATACATACATACATACATGCATACATGCATACACGCACGCGCACATACATACACATACATACATACATACATACATACATACATACATACATACATACATACATACATACATACATACATACATACATACATACATACATACATACATACATACATACATACATACATACATGTCTGAAGAAGGGTCTCGACCCGAAACGTCACCCATTCCTTCTCTCCCGAGATGCTGCCTGACCTGCTGAGTTACTCCAGCATTTTGTGAATAAATACCTTCGATTTGCACCAGCATCTGCAGTTATTTTCTTACACTACATACATACATACATACATGCATACACACACACACACACACACACACATACATACACACATACACCCCCCCCCCCCCCCCACACATATACACACACACACACATACACATACACACATATACATACCTATGTAGTAGGCACTGATGCCGGTGGGGGTGGCGACCAGCTGGTCGCACACCAGTTTGCTCAGGACGGTGCCCACTGTGGCAGTGGGGAACACCTTCTCCATGGCCTTCAGCCACAGGTAGACGAAGTGCCCGTGGAAGGTCAGCGCCAGAGTGGCGACATTCCGTGTCCGTGTCAAGTCCAGCGGTTCCCTCTTGGACATGTACTGTTGGACCGCGTCCCCCGCCGCGAACACACAGGTGTACAGAGCGACATTGGACACCCAGGGGAACCTGCTGATGTGGGAGACCACCAGCTTCCACATCGACCCCAGCCCCAGCCCCTGGACCCCAACCCCAGCCCCAGCCCCGGCTTCGCTCTCTGCGGCGAGGCTCCGAATGGCCTTTGTCGGTGGTCACAGTGCAGACACACACACACACGCCACAGGTGGTTGCACGAACGGTCCCAGACGCGCGTCACCTGCCCACAGTGGCTCACCCACACACTGTGTACATGGCCATGGTCCCCACCTCCCCCGCCGGCTCCAAGCCTCCCAACCCGAGCTCCTGGACTCTGTGCCGGGGACACAGCAATGCTCGTGGACGGGGAGGGAACGTTGGTTTACAGCTTCATCCGGATATTCTGAGAATAATTAATTCCATCTAAGAGCGACAACGTTAAAATTCTTCGTTCGGAAGTAACTAACATTAGGCCATTCGGCCCATCAAGTCTACTCCGCCATTCAATCCTGGCTGATCTCTCTCTCTCTCCCCCTCCTACCCCACTCTCCTGCCTTCCGTTTGTGGTATAGGGAGTTATATTGCCCACGAAATATTGCAGCGTTTGCTGCAGGGTTGGTGATGAGCTCTGGACTCAATACTGAAGTCTACACCTTCAGGTGACTTGATTTCTGGATTGGTATCAATCATTCATGTGTAATATTAGCTCAGCTTGTTTCCCTTGCCCCTACCCTCCCTCCAACATTTATTCCTTCCCTTTTATATCTCTCGGGAGCGAAGAACAACCCCAGGCTGCTCTGCCAGGCGGTCCTCCTGCTGTGTATTTCACATCTCTATTCATGTGTCGATGCCTTGACACTAACTGCTCCCGTTTGCTCACTGGCCAGCTGGTCGTGCTTACAGTCCAGCAGTTATGGGGGCAGCAGCTGTCAGGAATGTAGACGGATAATGGAGGTCTTGCCTGGTGTCATGGGCCCTGGTATGTAGGTAAGGAACTTCAAAGAGACGGGCAGAATATCTTTGGGAAAAGGGGAACAACCAGAAGCCGTGTGGTATTAATGATGGATGTGAGAAGATAGTTACAGACCTACAGGCAGTGCATTGGAGCGAAAATAGTGAACTACACAACATCTCAACGAGTGGTTATTGCTGGGGGAGAGGAGATCCTCCTGATCCTCCCTGACACCCCTTAGATTTGATTGAAAGTAGTGCTACCATACTGGAAAGAGATTCAAGGGCAACATTTATTTTGTTTAATGGGAGAATAACAAAAGATATTACACTGTAAAATTTTGTTCTATATGTTCATATCTCAGCATTTGGGGATTGCTCTTAAAGCCTGCATTTATTCACCACCCCTAATTGCTCTTAAATTGGTGCAATATTGTGAACTTACTCCAAAATTGTTGTTGAGAAGAAAGGCCCAGGATTGAGACCCAGCAACAAGACAGGAACAACAATATATTTCCAAGCCGGGAAGGTGTGTGACCTAGAAGGTGTGTGACCAGGAAGGTGTGTGACCTGGAAGGTGTGTGACCTGGAAGGTGTGTGACCAGGAAGGTGTGTGACCAGGAAGGTGTGTGACCAGGAAGGTGTGTGACCAGGAAGGTGTGTGACCAGGAAGGTGTGTGACCAGGAAGGTGTGTGACCTAGAAGGTGTGTGACCTGGAAGGTGTGTGACCAGGAAGGTGTGTGACCAGGAAGGTGTGTGACCAGGAAGGTGTGTGACCTAGAAGGTGTGTGACCTGGAAGGTGTGTGACCAGGAAGGTGTGTGACCAGGAAGGTGTGTGACCAGGAAGGTGTGTGACCAGGAAGGTGTGTGACCAGGAAGGTGTGTGACCAGGAAGGTGTGTGACCAGGAAGGTGTGTGACCTGGAAGGTGTGTGACCAGGAAGGTGTGTGACCTGGAAGGTGTGTGACCAGGAAGGTGTGTGACCAGGAAGGTGTGTGACCAGGAAGGTGTGTGACCAGGAAGGTGTGTGACCTGGAAGGTGTGTGACCAGGAAGGTGTGTGACCAGGAAGGTGTGTGACCAGGAAGGTGTGTGACCAGGAAGGTGTGTGACCAGGAAGGTGTGTGACCAGGAAGGTGTGTGACCAGGAAGGTGTGTGACCAGGAAGGTGTGTGACCAGGAAGGTGTGTGACCAGGAAGGTGTGTGACCAGGAAGGTGTGTGACCAGGAAGGTGTGTGACCAGGAAGGTGTGTGACCAGGAAGGTGTGTGACCAGGAAGGTGTGTGACCTAGAAGGCAACTTGCAGTTGTTGCTTCCCCTTTATTTTCCTTTGTGGTATAGGTCCTGGCTTTAGGAGGTAGACACAAAAAGCTGGAGTAACTCAGCGGGTCAGACAGCATCTCTGGAGAAGAGGAATGGGTGACATTTCAGGTCAAGAGCCTTCTTCAGGGTCTTTACCCGAAACGTCACCTGTTCCTTTACTCCAGAGATGCTGCCTGACCCGCTGAGTTACTCCAGCTTTTTGTGTCTATCTTCGGTTTAAAGCAGCATCTGTAGTTGGGAAGTGTAATTGGAGCAGTCTGGGCAACTAATGGCAGTGCATTTTATAGATGGTATACATCACACCCACTATGCCTGACGCTGCAGGGACTGAATGTTTACGATGGTGATGTGGTGCCAATGAGTAGACTGATTTGTAGTGGATGGCGTCAACTTCCTGAGTATTGTTGAAGCTGTATTCATCCAGGCAAGGGAAAAGCATCTCATTACATTTCCAATGTGCTCTGTAGAATATGGAAAACGTTGTGTGTTAATAAAGAGTCACTCACCTCAGGATACTCATCAGATAATCTCTGCAGATCTTGAGATTAATTATCTCAATAATCAATAATTACCTGAATTAATAGTGTAGGAAAAATCTGCAGATGCTGGTTCAAATCTAAGGTAGACACAAATTACTGGAGTAACTCAACGGGTCAGGCAGCATCTCGGGAGAGAAGGAATGGATGACGTTTCGGGTCAAGACCCTTCTTCAGCCTGAATGTGTTTGGTCTATTTGAGTTACTGGTCAATGGATATTGATAGATATTACCACTATGTAACTGAGTGATATACATTATCACTATGTTATATTGTGATAACATATATCAATATGTTCCCATTATATAGATAATTGGAACTTCGCTGAAAGTCAAGGATAGGTGGTAAATCTCTCTTCTGTGTAAGATGGTCACAGTAGTTTGAAACATAGATAGACACAAATTGCTGGAGTAACTCAGTGGGTCAGGCAGCATCTCTGGAGAAAATGGATTAAAAAACCTATCAATTTTCTGCAGCCCGTTGAGTTACTCCAGCATTTTGTGTCCATCTTTGGTGTAAACCAGCGTCTGAGGTTCCTTTTAATTACATACTGTAGTTTGAATATTATTTAATAGTCCTTGCTGAGTATTTGCAAGTGGAATAGAACATTGTGTAATCACTTTGAGGCATTGATGGTAATGGACCATGTGCTGAGTCATAGGTTTAACACAAATGTATGTCCTTTGGTTGGCACTGGCGAGTTGGACCAAATGACTGCACGACAGCCCATCCACCATCCTAAACATCCATTCCCTGCAGTGCCAGACACAGTAGCTACACCAGGTACCATCCATGATCACTTCTGAGATCATGTTGAAAGGAAGGTAGGCCTACCTCATCTCCCGGTTGCTAAACACTTTAATTCTCCTTCCCATTCCCACACTGACCTTTCTGTTCTGGGCCTCCTCCATTGTCAGAGTGAGACCAAATGCAAATTTAAGGGACAGCACCTCTTATTTTGCTTGGGCAGCTTACACCCCAGAGATATGAAATAACCCTTGCATCCCCCCTCTCTCCATCCCTCTCCCACCCAAGTCATAGTACTAGCTTCAAAGTCGTCTGGTTGAGTCTCATTGTAACTCGTTTTCACCTGGGCCTGTTCCCTTCATCATCGTTACTTTTGTGCATATCTTTCATTCATTTGTTCTATATCTCTCAATATCACCGTCTATTTCGTTTCCCTTTCCCCCAGACTCTCAGTCTGAAGAAGGGTCTCGACCCGAAACGTCACCTATTCCGTTTGTCCAGAGACACTGTTTGACCCGCTGAGTTACTCCAGCTTTTTGTGTCTATCCACGGTTTAAACCAACATCTGCGGTTTCTTCTTACACTTATCAAATGCATTCTGCAAATCCAAATATATACATCTATTTCTTCCCCCAGTCTCTATTGAAATTGTCAAACAGGAGTTCCCTTTCATAAATCCATAAATCATAAATAACTTCACATGATTATTCTGTGATTTTCTAAATGTCCTGCTGTTACTTCATTAATAATGGATTCCGGCATTTTTCCAATGACTGTCGTTGTGCTTGGATGTTAGATATTTGAAATGTGAAGTGGCAGATTCCAATCAATGCAGAGACTAAAAGAACCATTACCAACCTTTTTAATTAGTCCTGGCTTTCTGTGCATTGGCACTGATGAGTAACTGGCTGCAGTGTAATGTTTGTGTGAATGTGGTTGCTAATGATCGCATGAGACCAAATAAACTTCAGAGGGAACATCCTCTCCCTTCGTCGAGACCCTTCTTCAGACGACCCGAAACGTTACCCATTCCTTCTATCCAGAAGGATAGTGCTGCCTGACCCACTGAGTTACTCCAGCATTTTGTGTCTATCTTCGGTGTAAACCTGCATCTGCAGTTCCTTCCTTTACATCCTCTCCTGAGAAATAAGCCACCGGAGTTTGTGGAAGTGGAACTGCGTTCAGCTGAAAGGGCGGCTAATGACAGTCAGAGAAATGAGCTAAACAGCTCACACAGTGCTTCACACAGTTCACAGTCTTCTGTCAAACAGCAAAATCTAGAAAACATTAGTATTTTAAAACCAATTATTTTGGATGTTGTGCTTCCATCACAACTGAAATAACATGTGCAAGAAAAAAGAAGTTAATTTGCTTTGCACAATTACAGTTAGTGTGGGATTGCATACATTCCTGAAGGAATTGATAAACATCTTATCTGAGCAATGAGGCAGAGACTGCTTTTACTCCTCAGATTGCAATTAATGCTCTGAATAACGCAGAATCTGTCTGCTGGAGGAACTCAGTGGGCCAGGCAGCATCTCTGGAGGAAAATGGACTGAGAGGGATGGTGGAAAACAGATAGACTCCTGCAGTTGCAATGTTTATATTCTGAGTTTGTTTAGTTTAGTTTAGTTTAGTTTAGTTTAGTTTAGTTTAGTTTAGTTTAGTTTAGTTTAGTTTAGTTTAGTTTAGTTTAGTTTAGTTTAGTTTAGTTTAGTTTAGTTTAGTTCAGAGATGCAACATGGAAACAGGCCCTCCTGCCCACTGAGTTCACACCGACCATCAATCACCCATTCACACTAGTTCTAAGTTGTTCCACTTTCATGTCCACTCCCTACACACCACAGGCCAATTAACCTACAAACCTGCGTGTCTTTGGGATGTTGGTGGGAACCGGAGCAACTGAAGGAAACCTATGTGGTCACAGGGAGAACGTGCAAACTCTACATAGACAGCACGATGTCAGGATCAAACCTGGGTCTCTGGAGCTGTGAGGCAGTAGCTCTACCAGTTGTACCAGTAGATTGCAGGGAATGGAGAAGACACGGGCGAGGGACGGCTGTGGGGGAGGAGAGGATCATGTTCCCTGAAGAAAGAGGACATCTCTGAAGTCCTAGAGTGAAAAGCTTCACTTGAGAGCAGATACGGCGATGACGGACAAACTGTGAGAAAGGGACAGTGTCCTTACAAGAAACTAGTTAGGAGAAGGTGTAGTCTAGGTAGCCATGGAGATCAGTGGGTTAACAGGAACTGTCCATGGATAGTCTCGTCTCCTGAGTTGAAAACAGAGAGATCAAGAAAGGGGAAGAAGTTATCAGAAATGGTCCAAATAGATTTGAGGGAAGGGTGGAAAAGGTGATGGTTGATCAAATGGACATGTTCCACAAGGATGCAGGAGGTCGACTCAATGCAGTTGGCCATGTAGCAGGGAAAGCGTTGAGAATGGAGCCAGGGTACATTTGGAAAAAAGAGTGTTTAATGTAGCCGACACAAAAAGAGGGAAACCGTGGGCCATGCAAGTGCCCATGGCTACAATAAATCTTTCTACGACCTTCACAGGCCCCTTAGGGATGCCGAGGGGGAATTCCAGACCAAGCTGGGGTCCCAAAGCAACGACGAACACCTATAGATTGTGGCAAGGCTTACACGCTGTAACCAGTTACAAAGCAAAGTTGAGAGGCATTGCTGACAATAAATGGCCCCTCCTGGATGAGCTCAATGCATTCTGTGCTTGCTTTGATCAGAAGGCAGCTGGAGGAATGTCATTTGCCCCGTCAGTCTCAGGTGCGCCTGTGCTAACGGTTACTGTGGCAGACGCAGGGTCGGCCTTCCTGAGAGTGAATCCGCAAAAAGCAACTGGTCCAGATGGAGTCCATGGCCATGTCCTCGGGACCTGTGTGGATCCCTATATATCTTTAACCTCTCATTACAATGAGGTCCCTACATGCTTCAGAGGGTCCCTATCATCCCAGTGTCAGAAAGGTAAGGTAACGTGCCCTAAAGGCTAATCTCCAGTTGCTCTAACATCCCCCATCATTAAGTGCTTCGAGAGACTAGGGATGGCGCACATTAACTCCAGCCTTCCGTATAGCCCTGACCCACAGCAGTTTGCTTACTGTTGCTAGACCAAAATGCTGGAGTAACTCAGCGGGACAGGCAGCATCTCTGGAGGGAAGGAATGGGTGACGTTTCGGGTCAAGACCCTTAGTTTCGTTTATTGTTTTAGTTTAGATATACAGCGCGGAAAAAGGCCCTTCGGCCCACCGAGTCCACGCCGACCAGCGATCCCCACACATTAACATTACCCTACACACATTAGGGACAATTTATATTTATAGAAAGCCAATTAACCTACAAACCTGTACGTCTTTGGAGTGTGGGAGGAAACCGAAGATTTCGGAAAAAACCCACGCAGTCACGGGGAGAACGTACAAACTCCGTACAGACAGCACCCGTAGTCGGGATTGAACCCGGGTCTCACACGCTGAGAGCACTGTAAGGCAGCAACTCTGCCGCTGCACCACTGTGCCACCCTTCTTCAGACTGATTGTCGGAGAGCAGGAGGAATCACAGAGGGGGAGCAGTGAGAGAGGATGTTGCCGAACTCTCGTCGGAGAGAGGAGGAGAACTTCTTCAAAGTGGACATACTTGAGGAGATTTCCCAGTGGAGCAGACTGAATGTGTAGGAAAGAACTGCAGATACTGGTTTAAATTGAAGACAGACACAAAATCCTAGAGTAACTCAGCGGGACAGGCAGCATCTCTGGAGAGAGGGAATGCTTACTGTTGCAACAGGTCCACAGCAGACACCATCTCCTTGGCCCTGAACACCAAGACAGCAAGAAACCGACATTGACTTCCCCAACTTTAGATAGTTCCTCTGTCCCTCTCTTCCCCTCCCCTTCCCAGTTCTCCCACTGTCTTCCTGTCTCCACCTATATCCTTCCTTTGTCCCGCCCCCTGACATCAGTCTGAAGAAGGGTCTCGACCCGAAACGTCACCCATTCCTTCTCTCCTGAGATGCTGCCTGACCTGCTGAGTTACTCCAGCATTTTGTGAATAAATACCTCAGATTCTTATTTATCGATTATAGCTCTGCAGTCAACACCATAATCCCATCCAAACTCGTCTCCAAACGTCTGCCGACTAGGGGTTAACACCCACATCTGCCACTGGATTTTAAACTTTCTGACTCACATACCATAATTCTCTGCACCGTTCTTAACAAGGCATTCTCAATCCCTTACAGTACTTCATACACGCTCATGAATGAAGAGCCAAATTCGGCCCTAACTCCATCTACAAGTTTGCAGATGGCACTACGCTAGGCCAGATCACGAGACAGAGTACACGAAGGTGTTGGAGAGCTGAGTAGCCGGGTGTCAGGACAACAGCCTCTCCTTTAATGTCAGCAAGATGAAGGAGCTCGTCGTCAACTTCAGGAGGCCTGGTGGAGTACATGATCCATTCAGTATCAATGGTGCCAAAGTGGAAATGCTGAGAACTTCAGGTTCCTCGGCGTAAGTATCACAGACAATCTATTGTGGACCAACCACATTGATGCGAAGGCCAAGAAGGCACATCAGCACAGCCAGCTTCTCAGGAGATTGAGGACATTTGGCATGTCTCCAATGCTCTACAAATGCATTGTGAAAGGATACAGTCACGGTGCATCACAGGTTGATTTGGGAACACCTCTGCCCAAGACTGCAAGAAATTGCAGAGAATCGTGAATGTAGCCCAGTCCATCACACAAACCAAACTCCTACCATTGACTCCATCTACACTTCACACTGCCTTGAGAAAGCAGTCAACAATGAATCAAAGACCTTTCCCACCCTGGTCATTCCTTAGTCTCCCCACTCCCATCGGGCAGAAGACACAGTAGTTATCAGGCTTCTGAACGGTCCTTCCATAAGCTAGGGTACAGTCCGAATCTCCTCTACCCAACTGCAGACATTGGACTTTATCTCTGGAACTGATGCATAACAATGCTGAGAACTGTGTTCCCAACTATTTTCTTCCCCTCTTCTATAACTATTGTACTCGAATTTGGCTTGATTGTATACATGCATAACATTATCTGATTTGTTTGGATAGAATGCAAAGCTTTTCACTGTAGCTTGGTAAATGTGACAATTATGTGACAAAAACATGTCAACATTCAGATTAATGCTTGTTACACAATGGCAAAACAACCCATCAGTTATGATATAGACTGCAGTACATTTGTTAATCTAATTCAGCTTTGATCTCTCAAATAACTTTTCATGTTGCTATGTGAAAAAAAGTTTGCACAAAATGCAAGATGACTGTCTTGGGATAATGCATTGCCAAGAGCATGCTGCCTGCAGGCACAATGTCATTATGTTTATGCTTGACTACAATTCTCCATTTCAATATCATTTGGCTAACAGTTTCAGGATTTAACTGTACATTCAGTGGACACAACAGAACGACGAACCCGAGATGGATTCTTAGAACAGCTTGTACTGGAGCCTACTAGGGAGAAGGCAATTCTGGATTTAGTGTTGTGTAATGAACCTGATCTGATAAGGGGACTCGAGGTAAAGGAGCCATTAGGAGGCAGTGACCACAATATCATGTTTTACTCTACAAATTGAGAGGGAGAAGGGAAAATCGGAAGTGTCAGTATTACAGTATAGCAAAGGGGATTACAGAGGCATGAGGCAGGAGCTGGCCAGATTTGACTGGAAGGAGGCCCTAGCAGGGAGGACGGTGGAACAGCAATGGCAGGTATTCCTGGGAATAATGCAGAAGTTGCAGGATCAATTTATCCCAAAGAGGAGAAAAGATTCTAAGGGGAGTAAGAGGCACCCATGGCTGACAAGCATAAATATAAAAGAGAAGAAGTATATCATAGCAAAGAAGAGTGGGAAGCCAGAGGATTGGAAATCTTTTAAAGAGCAACAGAAGATAACTAAAAAGGCAATACGGGGAGAAAAGATGAGGTATGAGCGTAAACTAGCCAATAATATAAATGAGGAAATCAGGAAATGGTGTTGGGTAGACTGATGGGACTGAAGGCTGATAAATCCCCAGGGCCTGATGGTCTGCATCCCAAGGTTCTTAAGGAGGTGGCTCCAGAAATTGTGGACGCATTGGTGATCATTTTCCAATGTTCTATAGATTCAGGATCAGTTCCTGTGGATTGGAGGGTAGCTAATGTTATGCCACTTTTTAAGAAAGGAGGGAGAGAGAAAACAGGAAATTATAGACCAGTTAGTCTGACATCAGTGGTGGGGAAGATGCTGGAGTCAATAATAAAAGACAAAATTGCAGAGCATTTGGATAGTAGTAACAGGATCGTTCCGAGTCAGCATGGATTTACGAAGGGGAAATCATGTTTGACTAATCTTCTGGAATTTTTTGAGGATGTAACTAGGAAAATTGACAGGGGAGAGCCGGTGGATGTGGTGTACCTCGACTTTCAGAAAGCCTTCGACAAGGTCCCACATAAGAGATTAGTGGGCAAAATTAGAGCACATGGTATTGGGGTAGGGTACTGACATGGATAGAAAATTGGTTGACAGACAGAAAGCAAAGAGTGGGGATAAATGGGTCCCTTTCAGAATGGCAGGCAGTGACGAGTGGGGTACCGCAAGGCTCGGTGCTGGGACCACAGCTATTTGCAATATACATTAATGACTTGGATGAAGGGATTAAAAGTACCATTAGCAAATTTGCAGATGATGCTAAGCTGGGTGGTAGTGTGAGCTGTGAGGAAGATGCTATGAGGTTGCAGGGTGACTTGGACAGGTTGTGTGACTGGGCGGATGCATGGCAGATGCAGTTTAATGTGGATAAGTGTGAGGTTATCCACTTTGGTGGTAAGAATAAGAAGGCAGATTATTATCTGAATGGTGTCAAGTTAGGAAAAGGGGATGTACAATGACATCTGGGTGTCCTAGTGCATCAGTCACTGAAAGGAAGCATGCAGGTACAGCAGGCAGTGAAGAAAGCCAATGGAATGTTGGCCTTCATAACACGAGGAGTTGAGTATAGGAGCAAAGAGGTCCTTCTGCAGTTGTATAGGGCCCTAGTGAGACCGCACCTGGAGTACTGTGTGCAGTTTTGGTCTCCAAATTTGAGGAAGGATATTCTTGCTATTGAGGGCGTGCAGCGTAGGTTTACTAGGTTAATTCCTGGAATGGCGGGACTGTCATATGTTGAAAGACTGGAGCGACTAGGCTTGTATACACTGGAATTTAGAAGGATGAGAGGGGATCTTATCGAAACATATGTTTATTAAGGGGTTGGGCACGTTAGAGGCAGGAAACATGTTCCCAATGTTGGGGGAGTCCAGAACCAGGGGCCTCAGTTTAAGAATGAGTAGGCCATTTAGAACGGAGATGAGGAAAAACGTTTTCAGTCAGAGTTGTAAATCTGTGGAATTCTCTACCTCAGAAGGCAGTGGAGGCCAATTCTCTGAATGCATTCAAGAGAGAGCTGGATAGAGCTCTTAAGGATAGCGGAGTCAGGGGGTATGGGGAGAAGGCAGGAACGGGGTACTGATTGAGAATGATCAGCTATGATCACATTGAATGGTGGTGCTGGCTCAAAGGGCCGAATGGTCTACTCCTGCACCTATTGTCTATTGTCTATTGTCTATTGTCTATTAACTTATCCCATTTTTCCAAAGAAAGAAGTGTAACACTCTTATTACCCAAGAAAGGTAAAGCCTTATCCAATTATTTTCTCGCGGGAAGAGTTACTTCATACATGGTAATGTAATTATATTCCCAAAGCTATTATTTCTAATCATTGGAATGCTGGTCTTGAGAGTTGAGGATGCAATAATGGACTCTTGAGCACACAACTCAAAAAATATTTCCGCAAAAGAAAGATAAGTGAAATGGGTAGCATTCTTTGTATCTGAAATCTTTTTTCAGATAATTACCCTGCAAAAGCCATGATTTATGTGTGTCGAGAAGTGAATTTGATTGATTAAGGCGTGATGCAGTTAAAAATATATATTATCAAGCATTATTTATTCGGAAAGCATACCCGATGCAATCCTAAGCAATAATTGACAATATATTGTCTATTTTTCTTCAATGTATCTACATGAAATGCTATTTATTTGGGGGATGTACACATCAATCGAGTACAGAAAGTGCCTGAAAATGGAAACAATTCTGAAGTTGAAACTATCTGCCAAGCCAAAGAATCACAAATCGAGTTGGACCAAGCAGGTTCATGCTGCTGCGCACAGCAGATGTAAGTGCTCGATGGTGCCTGCACTGGTTTTTATTTGATTATGGAAATAATTCATTTTTATTCAAAATGAAATAGAAATTGCTGTGGAGAGAATGCTGATGCTTCAAGTTGATGGATTTTCATCAGAAATGGGAAATGTCGATAAAACAGATGCAGAAAATCGGGGTGGGAGCAGAGATTTAGTTTAGTTTAGTTTAGTTTAGAGATACAGCGTGGAAACAGGCCCTTCGGCCCAATCGGTTCCGTGCCAACAAGCGATCCCCGAACACTAACACTATCCTACACCTACTAGGGACAATTTTTAACATTTACCAAGCCAATTAACCTACAAACCTGTACGTCTTTGGAGTGTGGGAGGAAACCAAAGATCTCGGAGAAAACCCACGCAGGTCACAGGGAGAATGTATAAACTCCGTACAGACGGCGCCCGTAGTCAGGATCGAACCCGGGTCTCAGGCGCTGTAAGGAAGCAACTCTACCGCTGCGCCACCGTGCCGCTGTGACAAAGGTGATTGTGTGAATTGGGTGTAAAGCAGGAGAGATTGGTGACAAAGCAGTTGATGGAGGTGGATGAAAGAGGGTGAATAGCAGAAGTAGATCTGGATGGAATGTTAATAGGATAAACAAATAAATATCTGAGATTACCAGCATCAAAAAGACACATTACATTTACATTAACATTTTAAACAAAATCAGCTTTGAGTTATAGAGTCAAACAGCACAGGCTGTTCGGTCCAAGTTGCCAACATGTCCCAGCTACACTAGTCCCCCCTGCCTGCGTTTGGCCCATATTCTTCCAAACCTGTCCCATCCATGTACTAACTTCTATGACTGAAAAGAAAATTGAAATCTTGTGATTTCAATTTGATAAAAGATTTTGTTTAATTTAGAGATACTACGTGGAAACAGGCCCTTTCAGCCCATAGGGTCCGCATTGACCAGCGATCCCACACATTAACATTATCCTATGCCCACCAGGGACAATTTTTACCTTTACCAAGCCAATTACCCTACAAACGTGTACATCTTTGGATTTCTTCTTCTGCAGGCAGTCTTGACATTGATGATGATTTGCTTCCACTTTGATTTTGTGGGTTGAGAGGTGGGTGATCGGGCAATGTGGAAGGGCAGAATATTTCACACGGGGAGTTGTGTGGGTGGTGGAGCGGCCGGGTGGGTAGTTTGTAGGCCGCATGCTCCTTGCGCTCCTAATGCAGGGCTTCTGTGTGGTCACGGCACAGGGCCTCAAGGTTCTCATCACCATCTGAAATGTTCCTTCTCCAGTCTGAGCGATCATGGGCCAGAGATTCCCAGCAATCAGTGAGGTTTCATCTGTAGTGACGGATGAGTACTGCAAATCAAAAATTAGATTTTATTCAAGTTTACACTATCAGAAAAAATTGCCTGACTCAACTACTTACAATGAATTTTGTGTTGGTCTGGCCGAAACAATATGGGACACTCTCAGTCTGAAGAAGGGTTTGGAACTGAAACATCACCTATTCCTTTTCTCCAGACATGCTCCTGACCCGTTGAGTTACTCCAGCATTTTATGTCTATTTTCGGTGTAAACCAGCATCTGCAGCTCCTTCCTACCCACAGGACAATCCATATTGTTTCTTCAGTCCAGTATTAAGCATAAAACTGAGAGGTTCCATTTTAAAATAGTCGGTATAGCTTCTACTTGCACTTTATTCTGTCTTAAAACTGTTACAATTTGTTTTGTTGCGTTGTTGTTTTTTAATTAATTAAATTATTGCATCGTACGGGAGGCGCATTCCCAATCTCGTTGTACCCCTGTACAACGACAATAAAGATATATTGTATTGTATTGTATTGTACTGTGACCTCAAGGGCAATTGTCACAGTTTGTTTAGTTTGTATGTTTTTGCCAGTGCTGTACCACTCTACACCAGCCACCAGGTGAGTTTAGGGATGATCCTCCATTCACCAGTGAAGTATCATTTGTATCATTCTGCACCAAATAAAAGCTAGAACCACTAACATTTGAGCTATACATAATCATAATCATAATTATAGTTTATTAGTCAAGTATGTTTTGCAACATACAAGGAATTTGATTTGTCATACAGTCATAACAATAAAAAGCAACAAAGCACACAAAATACATTTTAACATGAACATTCACCACTGTGACTCCTCCACATTCCTCACTGTGATGGAAGGTGAAAAAAAAGTTCAATCTTCTTCCTTTCTTTGTTCTCCCGCAGTCGGGGGCCTCGAGCGTTCCGTTGACGGGACGATCTTGGCTCCCGTAGCTGGTGGTCTGGCCCTCCGCTTCGGGGCGATCAAGCTCCCGCATGGGGGGGGATCTCAGCTCCCCCGCGCCGGGCGATCTACCCCGGGTCGGGGCTAGTCGAACCTCCTGCGTCGTTCGGGGCTTCCCGACATCAGTCTCTACCTGAGACTGCGAGCTCCTCGATGTTAAGGTCCGCAGGCCGCGGTTGGAGCGAAAATCCCCGGCAAGGGATCGCAGGCTCAGATGGTAATTCCACGGCCCCGCGGTGGGGCTCAAAGTTAGTCTCGAGCAAGGCCGCCAGCTCCATGATGGTAGGCCGCAGAGCGACCGGAGATACGATCCGGAAAACAATCGCATCTCCGGCAAGGTCAGAGATTGGGAAAAAAGTTTCCCCCGACCCCCCACCAACCCCCACATAAAACAAACCGGAGAACGTTAACACAACCTTTTAAAACACACAATTTTTAATAACAAAATAAGATGAAAAGACAGACAGACGGTTGGCGAGGCTGCCATCACTGACGGCGCTACCCGCCACAGGCACTTCATGTTAATACTTCCACAATCCACACTGCTGTAAACTCACTACAAATTTAGTACATAACTTACATTTGTCATAGTGTGTGGGAAAGAACTGCAGATACTGGTTTAAATCAAAGGTTGACACAAAATGGTGGAGTAACTCAGCGGGACAGGCAGCATCTCTGGAGAGAAGGAATGGGTGACGTTTCGGGTCAAGACCCTTCTTCAGACTGATGACGGGGAGGGGGCGGTACAGAGTGAGAATGTAGTCAGAGACAGTAAGACTGGTGGGAGAACTGTGAAGGGGGAGGGGATGGAGAGAGAGGGAAAGCAAGGGCTACTTGAAGTTAGAGAAGTCAATGTTCATACCGCTGGGGTGTAAGGTCCCCAAACAAAATATGAGGTGCTGTTCCTCCAATTTGCACTGGGCCTCACTCTGACAATGGAGGAGGCCCAGGACAGTAAGTCAGATTGGGAATGGGAGGGGGAATTAAAGTGCCGGGAGATCAGGTAGGTTAAGGCAGACTGAGCGGAGGTGTTCAGCAAAACGATAGCCGAGCCTACGTTTGGTCTCGCCAATGGACAGAAGTTGACATCTGGAACAGCGAATACAGTAGATGAGGTTGGAGGAGGTGCAGGTGAACCTTTGCTTCGCATGAAAAGACAGTCAGGGTCCTTGGATGGAGTCGAGGGGGGAGGTAAAGGGACAGGTGTTGCATCTCCTGCGGTTGCAGGGGAAAGTACCCGGGGAGGGGGTGGTTTGGGTAGGAAGGGATGAATGGACCAGGGAGTTACGGAGAGAAAGGACTCTGCGGAACGCAGAAAGGGGAGGGGATGTGAAGATGTGGCCAGTTGTGGGGTCCTATTGGAGGTGACGGAAATGTTGGAAGATGATTTTTTGGATACGCTGGCTGATGGGGTGGAAGGTGAGGACAAGGGGGACTCTGTCCTTGTTATGAATGGGGTGAGGGGGAGCAAGAGCGGAGCTGCGGGATATAGAGGAGGCCCTAGTGAGAACGTCGTCTATAATGGAAGGGGGGAGCCCCCATTCCCTAAAGAATGAGGACATCTCTGATGACATGGTATGGAACACCTCATCATGCGGCATAGGCAGAGGAGTTGGGAGTAGGGGATATAGTCTTTACAGGAAGCAGGGTAGGAAGAAGTGTAGTCAAGATAGCTATGGGAGCCAGTGGGTTTGTAATGTCTGTCTCCTGTGATGGAGACGGTGAGATCTAAAAACAGTAGGGAGATGTCAGAAGAAGGGTCTCGACCCGAAACGTCACCCATTCCTTCTCTCCCATGATGCTGCCTGACCTGCTGAGTTACTCCAGCATTTTGTGAATAAATCGATTTGTACCAGCATCTGCAGTTATTTTCTTATCGGGAGATGTCAGAGGTGGTCCAAGTGAATTTGAGTGCAGGATGGAAATTAGTCGTGAAGTTGATGAAGTCAGTGAGTTCTGCATGGGTACAAGAGGTAGCAGCAATGCAGTCGTCAAGGTAGTGGAGGTAGCGTTTGGGGATGGGGCCAGTGTACGTCAGGAACAGTGATTGTTCAACACACCCTACAATGAGGCAGGCATAGCTGGGGCCCATGCGAGTGCCCATAGCTACGCCTCTGGTTTGGAGGAAGTGGGAGGAGTCAAAGTTGTTAAGGGGAAGGACCAGCTCTGCTAGGCGGAGGAGAGTGTTAGTAGACAGAAATTGGCTGGTTCTGAGGTCGAGGAAGAAACAGAGGGCTTTAAGACCTTCCTGGTGGGGGATGGAAGTGTAGAGTGACTGGACGTCCATGGTAAAGATGAGGGAGTGGGGGCCTGGAAACCGGAAGTTATCGAGGAGACGGAGAGCATGTGAGGTGTCTTGGACGTATGTGGGGAGAGATTGGACCACGGGGGGATAGGATGGAGTCGATGTATGTGGACATTAATTCAGTGGGACATGAACAGGCAGAAATAATGGGTCTGCCAGGACAGTTCTGTTTGTGGTTTGTGGACATTAGTCAATTGTTTACCTACTGGTTCAAGTTCAAGTTCTAGAATCAAGATTTTTAGTAGGAACCTGATGGTGACTTTTTTACACAAAGGGAGACAGGTGTATTTAATGAGCTGCCGGAGGACGTAGTTGAGGCAGGTACTATCACATTTAAGAAATATTTAGGCAGGTACATGGTAAGGATAGGTTTAGAGGGATATGGGCCAAACACAGGCAAGTTGGACTAGTGTAGATGGGTCATGTTGGTCAGCGTGGGCAAGTTGGGCCGAAAGGCCTGTTTCCACGCTGTATGCCTCTATGACTCTAAATGTGTTGAACTGCGAGCTGCAGTTGATGAACATTACCATAACACATATGTTCTTATTGTCCAAGTGGTCCAGTGCAGTGAGATGGCATCTCCTATTGATCCATTGTGGTGAATTGCAGTGGGTCCAAGTCCTCAGTGCGGGAGGACATGTTTCACAACCAACTTCTCAAAGCACTTCATCACCAAGTCATTGAAGTATGTCACCTTGCTCTTCTTGGGCACCATTGTAATAAGTGGGGCCCTTGAACTTTAGCAGTGAGAGGTTGATGATGTCTGCAAAATTTCCAACCAGTTGGCCTGTGCACGATTTAAGAACATGGCCAGATACATCACTGGGTCTGGACACTTTCAATTTAATAGAATTTTAGAGGGATGCAGGACTTCAATTATTTGGTAATAGTAGAGAAGCTGATGGTGATCTTCCTGGACAATAGGTAAAAGTAGTCTGAAGAAGGGTCTCCCATTCCTTCTCTCCAGAGATGCTGCCTGTCCCGATGAGTTACTCCAGCTTTTTGTGCCTATCTTAGGTAAAAGCGGAATGCAACTGAGGTGTTCAAACTAGGGGAGTTTCTCATAGATGAAAGTGGGAGAAAATATTTCCAGTGGCTACAGGATGGTTGTCAAAAGACAGATTTAAATTCTTCAACAAAATAACCAAGGATGAAATGATTATTTTCAAGCAGCATGTGGTTGTGATCTTGATTATAACTCCTGATTATATTGTAGTAGCACCAACATTCAAAATGTAGTAGCACCAACATTAGTAATTATTTGAAGACAGACAATTCCAGCACTCTGAAAAAGAGCAGAGGAGGGGGATTAGAGACATGGCTCGTTCAAGAAATCTGGGCAGAGGCAAGTTACATTTGGTCAGTAGTTTAATGGCCAAGCCCTAATTATGGGTCTTCATTCATTGCCTCTATGCCTGAACATTGCAGGAAAATTACTGAATGCATTATAGGTCAGCCACTGGTACAGCTACACTCACTGAGTCAAGGGGTGATTCTTGAACTGAGAAACCATATAGACTCTGTGTCACGAGTTACACCAGCCATGTAACCAGATTACATTTTTTGCTTATTCACATTTATATTAAACATAGAAACATAGAAAATAGATGCAGGAGGAAGCCATTTGGCCCTTCGGGCCAGCACCGCCATTCATTATGATCATGGCTGATCATCCACAATCAGTAACCTGTGCCTGCCTTCTCCCCATATCCCTTGATTCCACTAGCCCCTAGAGCTCTTTCTAACTCTCTTTTAAATTCATCCAGTGAATTGGCCTCCACTGCCTTCTGTGGCAGAGAATTCCAGAAATTCACAACTCTGGGTGATAAAGTTTCTTCTCACCTCAGTTTTAAATGGCCTCCCCTTTATTCTTAGACTGTGGCCCCTGGTTCTGGACTCCCCCAACATTGGGAACATTTTTCCTGCATCTAGCTTGTCCAGTCCTTTTATAATTTTATACATCTATAAGATCCCCTCTCATCTGTCCAAACTCCAGTGAATACAAGCCTAGTCTTTCCAATCTTTCCTCATATGACAGTCCCTCCATCCCAGGGATTAACCTCATGAACCTATGCTGCACTGCCTCAATAGCAAGGACGTCCTTCCTCAAATTAGGAGACCAAAACTGCACACATATTCTTATGTAATTGTAGTAGTTTAATCTACTTTAACTTTTTTAAATTTTAATTATCTTTAAAAATAACTGCTAATTAATTCAGATGCTTCTAAATGTCTCACTAAATCTTCTAAATATCTCTAAAAGTCAGAGACAATTGGGGACAAGACAAAGGGCATTCGAAAGCAGGATATGGATGTTTTTTGGAGTTTGTCACCATGAGATGGAGGGGCCTTAGAGTGTTTAGAAGTTTTATGGCTGCAATAGGAATGTGCAACTGTGGGACTGGTGTGGGATGTACTTGAAAATGATTCAAACAATTGGTTAGAATCAGAAAAAGTGAAGTGGTTTGAGGGAAATTAAGTGAAGTGATAAAAAGGTTGAAATATATTTTTTGTCAGGAGTGTTGGAGGAGATGCGGTTCTTGAAACCAGATGGTCTGCCTAAGGCTTTTCAACTGAAGTAGTTTCACAATTATAAATTCCATGGAGCATTTTGTGGTGGCTTCAGGTCTAGGTTTTCAGACATGAAGCTCTCAATTGATCCTTTTCATAATGCTTTTTGTTACCTCTTCTGCCTTGATTTCTTGCTTGGTGTATGTTCTTCTGTGATATGTTTTGGAAGATTTGCTGTCGTAAAAGTTTCCAGTACAAATGTTTTCAATTAACTGAGCATTTTCAAAATAAACCTTTCAAATGTTTGTTAAATTTAAAAAAATGCATTTTAACTTAGCTTTAATTAGCTTTTTAGTGATGTGCAGTTATTTGCAGGCAAAGTTATGTTATCCTTGGGATGAAGATAGACACTAAAAGCTGGAGTAACTCAGTGGGCCAGGCAGCATCTCTGGAGATAAGGAATAGGTGATGTTTCGGGTCAAGACCTTTCTTCAAACTGAGAGTCAGGGGAAAGGAAAACGAAAGATATAGACAGTGATGTTGAGAGATATAGAATAAATGAATGAAAGAAATGCAAAAGAGTAACAATGATAAAGGAAACAGTTTATTGTTAGCTGTGGGCTAGGTGAAAACGAGTACAGACAATGAGACTGAACAAGATGACTTTAAAGCGGGTAATACTTGGGAGGGGAGGGATGGAGAAAAAGGGGATGCAAGGGTTATTTGAAGTTAAATGAATCAATATTCGTACCACTGGGCTGTAAGCTGCCCAAGCGATATATGGGATGCTGTTCCTCCAATTTGCGTTTGGCCGTACTCTGCTAGGGCTCCATATGTCCATTGGTAGGCAGCAGCCCTTCTCAACAGTTTGTGTATTTAATATCTTTAAATTAACGAATGTGCCAAGGCACTTCACTGATGCAAGGAACATGGCATTGAACAGAAGGGAAAATTACAAGAGGTGGCCAAAACACTGTGCAAAGATGTTGTTAAAAAAGAAATTCTTAAGGCAAATGAAGAAGACTTACAGAAGGTAGAAAATGTAGTAAGAGGCGAGAGGTAGTGGAAGAGGGAACATTTTAGATTTGAATGAGTTGATTGTTGTAAACACCAGGGAGCAATGAAATGATTTGTTTGTATAAAGCTCAATAAATAACTAGGATACATACAGTAATGATAAATACAATGAGAACAAAACATCAGAATGGTGCCAGAATGTGGAGCAAAATAATATTGAAGTAGAACAATGGAAGATGAGGTGGGGTTAAGAATATGTGGTAGCACCTCTGGATCCGGGGAATGAATGAGATGATTGGATCAGGAGTTGGATGGCTGTGGGGAAGAAGCTTTTCTTAAATCTGGACGTCCAAGCTTTCAAACTCCTGCATTTTCATCAAAAGGTAAAAGGGAGAAAAAGTAATGGCCACGGTGGCACGCATACTTGCTGATACCTTCAGCCTTCCTGATGCAATACACAGTGAAAATCTGTTGGATGGAAGACAGCGAGTGTGTAATGGATTGGGGTGTGTTCATCTCTCTCTGAGTTGGGAAATCGAGAGCAGTTGCCATTCTAGGTTGAGGTGCATCCTGTCAGAATGTTTTCTGTATTAGTTTGAGAGAATCCTCCTGGATGTGCAGAATCTTGGATGCCAGAAGCAGGTATATAAGTTGATGTGCTTTCATGATCTCGTCAGTGTGAGGAGACCAGGTTGAGTTTGCGGTGATATGGATGTTGAGGAACTTAAAGCTATGGGTCATCTCTACAGGAGCTCTGAGGGCAGGGTGCCTTCGCCAACTCGCTTCCTTCAGTCGACGACCAACTTTTTCATCTTGCTAATGTTAAGGTTGCCCTAACACTGTGACACAAGGCTCTCCCTTTCCTTTATATTATCTCGTTGTTAGATATGGGCAACAACAGTGGTGTCATTGGCGAATTTAAGATCAAGTTGGTGTTTTATTTGGCCACACAGTCATGTGTGTACAAGGAGTGGAGATATGGGCTGGGCACACACCCCTGTGCAGAACTACTGAGGGCCAGGCTGGAGCAAATGTTACGACCAATTCCAACTGACTAAGATCTACCAGTCGAGTTAGATAGAGCTCTAGGGTCTAGTGGAATCAAGGGATATGGGGAGAAGGCAGGCACGGGTTACTGACTGTGGACGATCAGCCAGGATCACTATGAATGGCGGTGCTGGCTCAAAGGGCTGAATGGCCTCCTCCTGCACCTATTTTCTATGTTTCTAAGTCCAGAAGCTAGTTGCCTTTGGCGATTCCGAGGCCAGAAGTTAGGGATGAGCTTATTTGGTATTAGCGTGCTGCAGGCTGTGCTGTGGTCAATGAAAACCATCCTGACATAGGTGTTCATATTGTCAAGTTCATCCAGGGCTTGTGCAAGAGAGATGGTGCCTTCTGTAGATTTATTTTTCCTGTATGTGAATTGCAGAGAGTCCAGCTTGTCAGGAAGACTGGTGCAAATGAGGACCATTACCTGTCTTTAAATTAACTTTATTGTGGTTGATGTTACAGTTACTGGGTGGTGGCCATTGAGATGGGTTACTTTGTTTTTTAATTAAATTCTCTGCAATTGTCTCTTGATGGAGATTAGTTCACTTGAAAGCTGGCGGGCGGCTCAGCAATAATTAAGAATTGCAATGTTCTTTAAAATGTTTAAATGAACATGTTGCAACATTTATAGTGGGTGCCAATTGTGTAAATAATTGTGTATGGCATGGAAACAAAAATCTTCACCAACTCGACCATCAAACAGTTGTTCACACAAATACCATTTTATTGTCCACGCATTCCATGTCCATCAATGCTCTTGTTTCTCCTGCTCACCTGCATTCGGGGCATTTTGCAGCATCCAACGAAGCATGTCTTCAGCACACGGGAGGAAACTGGAAAACTTGTGGAGGACAGTGCTGTGTGGAGTTCGTATGAGTCGGCGGCAGTGGTGGTGGCTGCTCTCCGCAGAGACCGTTCTCTCCGCAGAGACCGTTCTCTCCGCAGAGACCGTTCTCTCCGCAGAGACCGTTCTCTCCGCAGAGACCGTTCTCTCCGCAGAGACCGTTCTCTCCGCAGAGACCGTTCTCTCCGCAGAGACCGTTCTCTCCGCAACTCCCTGGTTAACTCATCCCTTCCCACCGTAACCACCCCCTCCCCAGCAACCGCAGAAGATGCAACACCTGTCCCTATACTTCCTCCCTCGACTCTGTCCAAGGACCCCGGCAGTCCTTTCAGGTGAGGCAAAAGGTTCACTCCCATCTCCTCCAACCTCATCTACTGTGTCCACTGTTCCAGGTGTGGACTCCTATGTATCGGTGAGACCAAGCGCAGGCTCGGCGATCGTTTCGCTGAACATCTTCGCTCGGTCCGCCTGAACCTACCTGATCTCCCAGTTGCTAAACACTTTAACTCCCCCTCCCATTCCCACACTGACCTTTCTGTCCTGGGCCTCCTCCATTGTCAGAGTGAGGCCCAGCGCAAATTGGAGGAATAGCACCTCATATTTCACTTGGGCAGCTTACATCCTATGAATATTGATTTCTCTAACTTCAGATAGCCCTTGCTTTCCCTCTCTCTCCCCGTCCCTCCCCCACCCTAGTTCTCCGACTAATTTTCACTGTCCTTCAGATTAATTTTGAAGATTGTATGCATCCTTGTCACCTTCCCCTCAGCTAACAATGAACCATTCTATATTTCCTTACCATCGTCTGCTTTGATCTGTCATTTTCACACCTTACCCTTCCATATCTCTGGACTTCCTCTCCCCTGACTCTCATTCTGAAGAAAGGTCTTGACCCAAAATGTCACCCATCCCTTCTCTCCAGAGATGCTGCCTGTGCCGCTGAGTTACTCCAGTATAGTGTGTCTATCTTTGGCGTTTGTAGGTCACGATTGAGCCCCAGCTCGCAGATCCATTGGTTGCTCTACTGTACCACCACAACTATTGGAATTTGCAGTTTGAGCGCATCACTGATGTCAATGTTTGGAGGAGCTAGACAATTTTGAGCGCAACCTCTTTAATTTGTCACTGCGCTATTCTACTGTTGGGTATTTCTGCCTGAATTTTAAATGTGAGCACTAACCATTGCACGAGCATTTTTGCTGAACATTGGGACCAATGTAATTTGCATGAAATCATATGAATCGGATATCATTTTAACAAAAGCAATTCTTTAAGGGCAGCACAGTGGTGTACTTGGTCAAGCAGCTCCCTCACAGAGCCAGAGATCTGCGTTTGATCCTGAATTCAAGTGCTGGCTTTATGGAGTTTGCACGTTCACCATGTGACCATGTTAGTTTCCAGTTTCGTCCGTCCTCCCAAAGACATGCGGGTTTGTAGATCACGGCCTCTGTAAATTGTACCTAGTGTGTAGAGAGTGGAGGCAAAGTGAGATAACATTGAACAGGTGGTCGATCATTGATGTGGACCTGGTGGGCTGTATCTCTAAACATTCTGGGTCTTCAAGCATTCACAGAGGTGAATTCACAATGGTAGTGTCCATTTTATAAACCTAGTGGTGAAGGGTGCCAATCTTAGCAGATGGAGGATATTTGGGTAAGTGGCAGATTGCAATCTGAGAATGGGCAGGAAAGTGCTCTCTTCAATTCTCTCTTCAATAAAGGAACAAGAGATGCCAGCAAAAATCAAACAGGGGAGAAAGTCAAGTCAAGTCAAGTCAATTTTTATTTGTATAGCCAAAGTGCTGCACATCTGATTAGGGGGAAAAAAAAGGAACCAGTTGTGATATGGAATGGAAACAATTGCATCAGGGTGGAAGGATAGCTTTGTAATTCAAAGATGCTTGGGGTATACTAAATTTGCGTGAATTTCTTTAGTGATGAGAAATATCGGAATTGCTCTTTCCCCTGGCTCTTAATCTCGACCCCAAACATCACCTACCCATTTTCCCCAGAGATGCTGCCTGACCCGCTGAGTTACTCCAGCATTTTGTGTCTCTCCTCAGAATTGCTAATGATACATACATGATCAATGTGCTGATCACATGACAGCTTGGACCATGGTCTGAAAAGAATCTTAAGCCAGACACCACCTTTGCAAGTTGTAGACACAGGAACTGCAAATGCTGCCTTACATAAAAAACAGTGCTGGAGTAACTCAGTCGGTTCGATACCATAGAAACATAGAAAAATAGGTGTGGGAGTTAGCCATTCAGCCCTGCAAGCCAGCACCGCCATCCAGCACTCCCCCTCCCCTCCTCCCACTTACCATCAACAACATCTGTGGAGTCATTTAAGTTCCTTGGAACCATCATCTCCAGGGACCTTAAATGGGGGCCACCATCAACTCCACAGTCAAAAAGGCCCAACAGAAGATGTACTTCTAGCGGCATCTGAGGAAACACAATCTGCCACAGGCAATGATGGTCCAATTCTATACTGCTATCATTGATGGCGGCGCGCACAGACGCAGCGGCTCACAGCTCTCCCTTTCGGTGCTTTTTACGTGTGTTATCTGTGTTATGTTTGTTAGTCAATTTTAGTTATGCAAATCAGGCAAATCCTACTTACAACCGCAAGGATCTTCTGATCATAGGATTCCAGTGCAATTGGGACCTTACGAGCGAATTGCTACACCCACGAAATATACCGGAGGAGATAGCCAGGACACCGGGCTCTCCGTGGATAGTTGTCGGCGTGAACAGGCGTCGCAGGCGGAGGAGAAACAGGAAGCAAAAGCGAGGATGCCGGTCCGGTATACTTGCCAAGCTAAAGAGACAGCCACACAAACCACCGCTACCCAGCATGTTTCTCACCAACGCCAGATCCATCATCAACAAAATGGACGAATTAAAACTACAGATATCAGCAAACAAACTCGTGGAGGACTGTTGTATTCTCTTAGTAACAGAGACATGGCTTCATCCACTTATCCCAGACGGAGCCATTGAGCTAGCTGGGCGTACAGCGTTTCGCTGGGACAGAAACATCGACTCCGGTAAGAGCAAGGGGGGGGGGGTTATGCATTTACGTGCACAACAACTGGTGCACTAACATCCAAATCATGGATAGCCACTGTTCTCCTGATCTGGAGTTCCTAACAGTTAAATGCAGGCCTTTTTACCTTCCTCGTGAATTTACAGTGGTTATAGTAACAGCAGTCTACATCCCACCGAATGCTAACGCTAGCACAGCTTTAGGCTACCTGCTCGGTGCAATAAACTCACAACAGAGCACATATACAGAAGCAGCCCACATCATAGCCGGGGACTTCAATCATGCAGACTTAAAGTCAGTTCTCCCGAAATTTGAACAACACATAAGATGTGCTACCAGGGGGAAAAACACACTAGACAAGGTTTATTCAAATATTAAGAAGGGTTTCAGGTCAGCACCACTACCACACCTGGGGCAGTCAGATCACCTGTCCATATTCATAACTCCAGCATACACCCCACTCAGGAGGAAAGCTCCAGTCACCATAAAGACTGTTAAGACATGGCCTGAAGGAGCTTCCTCGCAGCTGCAGGATTGCTTCGAAAGGACCAACTGGGATATTTTTGAGGATCAGGACTTGGAGGAGTATACATCAACTGTACTCTGCTACATCCAAAACTGTGTTGACAATGTCACCGTCGACAAACGTATCCGGTTGTATCCCAATCAGAAGCCCTGGATGACGAAGGATGTCAGGTCTCTCCTCAAGGACCGTAACACCGCCTTCAGGTCTAGTGATAGAGCTCTATACAGTGCTGCTAGAACCAACCTGAAGAGAGGCATCAAGGATGCCAAAGCGTCCTACAAGAGGAAGATTGAGGACCACTTTACCAACAATGACCCACGGCGGGTATGGCAAGGCATCCAGCACATCACCAACTACAAGACCAGCAACCGCACGACTGCCGACGGCGACGCCTCGCTGGCAGAGGAACTTAACTGTTTCTTTGCCCGTTTCGAGGTGAAAGCTGCAGTGGCAGACATAACACCCTCTCCAGCACCTGACAGCAACACCTTCACTGTGCAGGAGTATGATGTTAAGCGCGTGCTCAGAGCAGTGAATCCCAGGAAAGCTGCAGGCCCCGATGGTGTGACGGGAAGAGTGCTGAGGGAATGTGCAGACCAATTATCTGAGGTCTTCACAAAAATCTTCAACCTGTCCCTTTTAAAATCCACCATCCCTCGCTGCCTGAAGTCCGCCACAATCATCCCACTGCCGAAAAAGTCTGTCATCAGCGGCCTTAACGACTACCGTCCGGTAGCACTCACACCGGTCATCACAAAGTGCTTCGAGAGACTGGTCCTGCAGCACATCAAAGCCAGCCTCCCACCCACCTTCGACCCATACCAGTTTGCCTACAGAGCAAATAGGTCTATAGGGGATGCCATCGACACTGCTCTTCACACTGCACTGACCCACCTTGAACACCAGGGGAGCTATGTGAGGATGCTCTTCCTCGACTTCAGCTCTGCCTTTAACACGGTCATCCTGAGCAGACTGGTCACCAAACTTTCTGACCTTGGATTTTCCCAAACCATCTGCCAATGGATCAAGGACTTCCTGACCAACCGCCCCCAGACCGTCAAAATAGGCCCTCACCTCTCCTCCACCATTACACTGAGCACCGGCTCACCACAGGGCTGTGTGTTGAGCCCCATCCTTTACTCCCTCTACACTCACGACTGCGCCCCCACCCATCCCACCAACACCATCATCAAGTTCGCGGATGACACGACTGTGGTTGGACTCATCTCAGGAGGAGATGAGACAGCCTACAGGGATGAAATCCAAAGGCTGGCAGCATGGTGTTCAGTGAACAATCTTGTCCTGAACTCCTCCAAAACAAAGGAACTTATAATTGACTTCAGGAAAACCAGTGCAGAACACGACCCACTCTACATCAATGGGGTCTGTGTGGAAAGGGTACCCGCTTTCAGGTTCCTGGGTACGCACATCGCAGAGGATCTTACCTGGTCTACCAACACCATCACCACAGTGAAGAAGGCACAGCAGAGACTCCACTTCCTGAGGATCCTCGGAAGACCAACCTGCAGGAGAAGCTCATGATGTCCTTCTATCGCTGCTCCATCGAGAGTGTGCTGGCATACTGTATAACCACATGGTATGCCAGCTGCTCAGAAAAGGACAGGAAGGCCCTTCAGAGGGTCATCACGACGGCCCAGAAGATCATCGGCTGCTCACTGCCCTCCCTGGAGCACCTGTTCAGCCTACGCTGCCTCAGTAGAGCAGGCAAAATAATAAAAGATTCATCCCACCCCGGCCACCGTCTGTTTGTTCATCTGCCCTCTGGTCGACGTTTCAGGTCGATCAAATCCCGAACAAACAGACTTAAGAACAGTTTTTACCCCAGGGCCATACAAGAACTGAACACTACTTTCTGCACTAGGCAACACTGTTAAAACTTTTGTACTTAATATAATTGTATTTATTGTTTTTGCATTTATTGCATATATGTTTTTACGCACCGTCAGGATTGGCTATTTTTTAAATTTCGTTGTACTCGTTGCAATGACAATAAATGAATATTATTATTATTATTATTATTATTATTGAGTCCGTCCTCACCTTCTCCATCATGGTCTGGTTTGGCTCAGCCACCAAGCACAACATCCGGAGGCTGCAATGGATCGTTCACACAGCTGAGAAGGTTGTTGGCTGCAACCTTCCCCCCATTGATGAACTGTACACTGCAAGGGCCAGGAAGCGAGAGGGCAAGATCATCTCTGACTCTCTCTCACTCTGGCCACAAAATCTTTGAAGCACTTCCCTCTGGAAGGCGACTCTGGACTGTCAAAGCAGCCACAGCCAGACATAAAAACAGCTTTTTTCCACAAGTGGTAGTTCTACTCAATAACCAAAGTCTGTAGTTTCTTTTTTGCTCTGGTTTATTTTCACCCACATGTTTAGACTGTAATGTTGTATCCTTATTGTTTTGATGTGTTTATGCTTTATTCTTAATTGTTAACTGTATGTTTGTGTTGTCATTTGTGAGCGGAGCACCAAGGCACATTCCTCGTATATGCACAATACTTGGCCAATAAACTTATTCGTTCATTCATTCATTCAATATGATCATGGCCGATCATTTAAAATCAGTACCCCATTCCTGCTTTTTCCCCATATCCCTTGATTCCTTTGGCCCTAAAAGCTAAATCTAATTCCCTCCAGCATCTCTGGAGGACATGGATAGGTGATGTTTTTTGGATGGGACCCTTCTTCAGACTGATTGTAGCAGAGGGGAGAAAGCTGGGATGGGGGGGGGGGGGGGGGGGGTGATTGGCAGATGGGTGAACAACGTCTAGAGATGGAAAAAAAGATGAAGCACTGAGGTAGGAGAGAAGAATGGATATAAATGATGGGGTTGGGACTGTGGGAGAAGTAGGTGTGTATTCAGGTGGGGCAATGTCATTGAGATCACACATCATGACCGTGTCAGTTTAGTACAGTGAAATTATTCAAGAAGGAAAAAGCCCCCATTCTCAGGATTGCAAACAGAATAATGTACATTCTCAAAATATGCTCCTGTAACATAGCCACAGAGGCTTGTATAATATTGTAGCTCAAACTGAAGTGTAAATAGCATTTTGCCACTAGGAACTACAATAGAAAATGAAGCAATTCTAAAATACAAGCAGAAGTTGATCAGGATATTGATATGACCATCAATAATACAACTAAGATAAGACACAAAATGCTGAAGTAACTCAGCGGGACGGGCAGCATCTCTGGAGAGAAAGAATGGATGACTTTTTGGGTCGAGACCCTTCTTCAGGTCTCAACCGGAAACATCACCCATTCCTTCCCTCCAGAGATGGCGCTTGTCCCGCTGAGTAACTCCAGCATTTGTTTAGTTTAGAGATGCAGCGCAGAAACAGGCCCTTCGGCCCACCGGGTCCGCGCTGACCAGCGATTCCCGCACATTAACACTATCCTACACACACTAGGGACAATTTTTACATTTCCAAGCCAATTAACCGACATACCTGTACGTCTTTGGAGTGTAGGAGGAAACCGAAGATCTCGGAGAAAACCCACGCAGGTCATGGGAGAACGTACAAACTCCATACAGATAGCACCCGTGGTCGGGATCGAACCTGGATGGAACCTGGGTCTCCGGCGCTGCATTCGCTGTAAGGCAGCAACTCTACTGCTGCGCCACCGTGCCATCTTCGGTGTAAACCAGCATCTGCGGTTTCTTCCTACTCAATAATACAGCTCTTGATTGTTTCAGTGTGGACAAGATGTATATTATGACGTTCAAAGTACCATTAACGTAAAAAACAGTCAAGCTGAAGGCCTTGTGTTGAGACGCTTGAAGCCTAGCGCAGATATGTGCATTTTCTCGATGGTCAGAAAGCAAAGCTAACTATTGCTGACACTGCTAACAAATTGACTCAACTGGGAAAAGATTGGGTCAAAGAATTAAAAGTGGATTGGAAAAACATATTTGGCACAGGCACTCTACAACCCCTTTCCCTTGTAAAGCTTTTGTGGCAAATTAAGAAGCATATGAAGATCAGAATCTGATCATGCAACTCAAATCCTGCAACATTTCATCATGACTGATCAATTTTTTCCCCCTGCCTTCTCCCCGTGACATTTGATACCATTACGAATCAAGAACCTATCAATCTCTGCTTTAAAAATGCAAAATGGCTTGGCCTGCACCACTGTCTGTGACTAAAGAAATTCCTCCTTGTTTCCATTCTAAAGCATGTGCCCCCTGCTCCTACACTACTGGAAACATCCTTTCCACATCCTCTCTATCCAGGCCTTTCATTATTCAGTAGGTTTCAATGAGTTCCCCCCCTCATCCTTCTAAACTCCAGTGAGTGCAGTCCCAGAGCCAACAAATGTTATATCATTCGTTAACCCAATCATTCCAAGGATCATTCTCGTAAACCTCCTCTGGACCCTCTCCAATGCCAGAACAAGTCCTAACTAGTGATTCTTGAAAGATCACTACTAATGCCTCACAATCTCTACAGCTACCTTGTTCAGAACCCTAGGGTATAGTCATCTAGGGCAGGTGATTTATCCACTTTCAGACCTTTCATCTTCCCCAACACCTTCTTAGTAATAGTACACTCACTTCTGCCCCGACTCTCTTGAATTTCTGGCATGTTGCTGGTGTCTTCCACAATGAAAATTAACAAAGAAGCTTTTTCAATTTGTCCACCATTTCTTTGTTTCCTATTCTCCAGTATCATTTTCTAGTGGTCCCATATCCATTACATTTACCAAGCCAATTAACCTACAAACCTGTATGTCTGGAGTGTGGAAGGGAACCGAAGATCTCGGAGAAAACCCATGCAGGTCACGGGGAGAACATACAACTCCGTACAGACAGCACCCGTAGTCGGGATGGAACCCGGGTCTCCGGCGCTGCATTCGCTGTAAGGCAGCAACTCTACTGCTGTGCCACTGTGCTGCCCGTTCACAGTCTACCTGCTTATTGAAATGCCCCATGACCACTGTGACGTGGCCTTTATTGGAATGCCTTTTCTATCTCTTGGTGTAATTTGTACCCTACATCCTGGCTGCTGTTCAGAGGCCTGTACATAACTCCCATCAGGGAATGTTTACCTTTAATAAAAGCTACAAAGTCAATTTACAATAATCTGTGATGGCTGAAGTTGAGACGTGATATCAACATAACATTGGCAAAAACTGCAGAGTACAATTGGGATTTATCCATACACCAAGTTCCCATATAGTACAAAGTCATCATCCAAAATATATTTCCGACCACTCAGGACAAGATGTTAAAGGATTGTCCAACAATGGCCAGCTGATGTTTTGAATACATCTGCCATAATAGAGAGTAGCATTGTGAGCATAATTTGTGTTCCACAGGAGTAAATTAGTCTTTATGTAGAAGTGTTTTATTGATTTTCAGGGTGGACACAAATCATCTACAATTGGTTGAAGTAATTGTCAAGAAAACCTAAAAGTCACCTTTTTATTCTTTACATTTGAAGCCTGGTTTCTGCTGAATGTTGTAACATTCCTGACACCACTGCATCAATTATTGAAGTTTGATGAACCAGCGTGGTAGGGAATGGAACAATATTCATATAACCTCTGAAAGGGATCTTGGAATGTACCAAGGGTGATTTGTTAGCATCATCACTTGTGACTGCTGTGGTTTATCGGATTGTATACTAACCAGGACAAGCCTATTGTCTTTGCATCAGGCCCAGTAACAAAGAGTAAAGAACTATGCTCAATAGAAAGAGGCGTTGGCAAACATTTGCCTCAGAGATTCCAGCAATTGTTCAGCAGACTATTCATGCTGAACAGGATCTGTAAACCTTTGCTGTTTTAAAAAAAACTCTGATTCCCAATGATGACTTCAAGAATACTGTGGTGGTATGTTATCTTATCCCTCTGGTTGATTTTCTCCGTATTCAATTTTACAGCACATGCATTGTCTTTACGCAACTTTCTTGATACTATAAATATAAATAGTCATCCAATCAGCTGATGATGATTTTCCTGTGACCACTGTGGAAATTTGTGGTAGAATGATCCAGTGTTAAGCAAGGTAGGTAATTGTAGTGATTCTGCGACATGTTTAGATCAGAATACAAAGCCTTTCCAATACAGATGTTATGAACTGCCTACCAGTCAGGGCTTTCTTCAGATGTGGCTACAGTTTTCGTATCGACAGAACTCCAAAAGAGAATAATAGCACAACTTAACTTGTCACGTCTGAGAATTGTTAAGATGAAACAAGAGCTAGCTGGCAATTTCATCTGTTGGCCTGGCATAAATAAGAATTGGAGAGAGCTGGTAAAGGCATATTCAACCAAGAATGTACGTGAGTTGTGAAAGATCATCAAATGTGGAAGTGGTCCAGCATGTCGATGCCGGTGGTGCAGCGGTAGAGATGCTGTCTTACAGTGCCAGAGACCTGGGTTTGATCCTGACTATGGGTGTTGGCTGTACAAAGTTTGTATGTTCTTCCTGTGATTGCCTAGGTTTTCTAAAGGTGCTCCAGATTCCTTCCACACTCAAGTCCGACAGGTTTTGTAGGTTAATTGGCTTTGGTTAAATTGTCCCTAGTGTGTAGGATAGCGCTAGTGTATGGGATGATCGCTGGTTGGCGTGGACTCGGTGGGTGGGAGGGTCTGTTTCCGCACTGTATCTCGTCCATATTGAGTACTGAGTGAAAGGTGTGGTCCTGGTGTTAGGCAGCCATTCAATGTGAGAGTAAAGCAGTTGGGGGCATGCACCACTACTGAATGCACTTTAGTAAAACTCAGTTCCATTTTGATAATGCAGATCTCTACATGGAAATTGCATCAGATAATACTCTGCAATTTTTGTCATTCCAATCTGAACAGCTCATGAAAGGAGATAGGGTCAACCATCGTTCCACATCCCCTTGTGTTTCAGACGAGCCTCTATAATATGTGCAATGAAAGTAATGTAAGGCAGATCATGTTAAACAATGAATTATCAACTTAGAATTCCTTCAGAGCCACTGTTCAGTATAGAATACCAAAACACAGAGCTCCAGCAATGACGATGACAGAAGTTTGATCACACACTGGTTTTGGCTAAACCTGTAAGGTGAGAAGCTGCTGAAACAAGAATGTTTTATTCTCATCTGCAATGGGAACAGAACAATGAAATTCTTACCTGCTGCAACTTTACCGCAAAAATCCTAACCAAACATTCCAACTCGCACAGTAAAGGGAGTTGGTTCAGATCAATTAAAGTTTGTATACTGACACGAGAAGGCGGATCAGAGTTGAGTAAAAGGGATAATGGAGAGATAAAATTATAAGAATTTTTGTCGAGCGTAGGTGAGAGATTCAGACTAGCCATTTGATCATAGTACACAATACCCAAGAGAATAGTGAGGTAGATCAAGAATTGTAATGTACTACTAAAGTGAGTGCTGCTTTTGTTGAATAGTTAACACAGAACCAGTCTGAAGAGAATCAGGAAATGCTCAACATGATTTCACAATTGCAAATGTTGTTGCTGTACAGTATCTGTTGAGTTTCCTGAATCAACACAGGCAACACCAGTATTGTGGTGACATCAAAGAGAATACAAAATCCAGTTAAACATTAAAATCTAAAAAGTGGACCATCTTTTCAGAGAGTGTAAGAAGTGTGGGATGATGTAAACAAGTACATTTCATGACATTGAATCATATTTGTATTATTTTGTGCAGTAAAAGCCTTGAATAAACTGCGTATACCTTTTAGAATTCTCCATGCATTGCTCTGCACACTTCTGCAATAGACTCTCGGAATATATTATAGTCCATAATTACAAACTTTGTTTTAAATAACCCTTTACAAAATTCAAGTCTATTTCGGATGAAAATGTGGCTTGAGGAATGGTGCAAGTGGGAGGGATTCATCTTCCTGGGGCATTGGAACCTGCTACGGGAGAGGTGGGACCAGTACAAACTGGAAGGTCTTCACCTGGGTTGGACTGGAACCAATGATCTCGGGGGAGTGTTTGCTGGTGCTGTTGGGAAGAGTTTAAACTAATATGGCAGGGCGATATGAACCAATGCAGGGAGACAGAGGGCAGAAGCAACAGGTAGAAGGGAGAAAAGTCCCTTGAGGAAGGACATTCTTGCTATTGAGGGAGTGCAGCGTAGGTTCACGAGGTTAATTCCTGGAATGGTCGTATGTTGAAAGACTGGAGCGACTAGGCTTGTACACATGGAATTTAGAAGGATGAGAGGGGATCTTATTGAAACATATAAGATTATTAAGTGATTGGACACGTTAGAGGCAGGAAACGTTCCCAATGTTGGGGGAGTCCAGAACCAGGGGCCACAGTTTAAGAATAAGGGGTAGGTCATTTAGAACAGAGATGAGGAAAAACCTTTTCACTCAGAGAGTTGTAAATCTGTGGAATTCTCTGCCTCAGAAGGCAGTGGAGGCCAATTCTCTGGATGCTTTCAAGAGAGAGTTAGATAGAGCTCTTAGACTTGACAAGCTGGTCAGGAAGGCCAGCTCTGTCCTGGGTTGCCCCCTCGACTCAGTACAGGCAGTGGGAGAGAGGAGGATGATGGCAAAGATAACATCGCTGCTGGATAACGACTCCCACCCCATGCAGGACACTGTCACTGCACTGAGTAGCTCCTTCAGTGACAGACTCCTTCACCCCAAGTGCGTGAAGGAGAGATATAGGAGGTCCTTCCTTCCCGCTGCCGTGAGACTGCACAACCAGCACTGCTCCCAGCAGACGAGTCAACAGCAACAGTTAACGAATACACAGTAAACTGATGACAAATTTTCCTTGTCTTTAATTTTATTTATAATGAATGATCTCTTGCTATCCACTTTGCTGCTGTAACACTGTAAATTTCCCCGGTGTGGGACGAATAAAGGAATATATATATGTTAAAGATAGCGGAGTCAGGGGGTATGGGGAGAGGGCAGGAGTGGGGTACTGATTGTGAATGAGATCATATTGAATGGTGGTGCTGGCTCGAAGGGCCGAATGGCCTATTCCTGCACCTATTATCTATTGTCTAAAAGTGGAAGGCACAGAGATCAATGGCAAAAATCAAAAAGGGTCATATTACATCATAATTCTAGAAGGGCTAAGAATGTTAAAACAAACCTGAAAACTTTGTGCCTTCATGTGAGGGGCATTCGTAATAAGGTGGATGAACTGAAGACGCAGTTAGTTGTTAACGGATATGATGTAGTTGGGATTAGGGAGACATGGCTCCAGGGTGACTAAGGCTGGGAGCTAAACATGCAGGGGTATTCAACATTCAGGAAGGATGGACAGAAAAGAAGAGGTGGGGTGGCATTGCTGGTTAAAGAGGAGATTAATGCAATAGTAAGGAGAGACATTAGCTTGGATGCTGTAGAATCTGTATGGGTAGAACTACGAAATAGCCAAGGACAGAAAACGCTTGTTGGGGTTGTGTACAGACCACCAAACAGCAGTAGTGAAGTTGGGGATAGCATCAAGCAGGAAATTAGGGATGCGTGTAGCAAAGGTACAGTGGTTATCATGGGTGACTTTCATCTACATATAGATTGGGCCTTCCAAATTGGTAACAGTGCTGAGGAGGAGGATTCCCTGGAGTGTACACGGGATGGGTTTCTAAGCCAATATGTAGAGGAACCAACTAGAGGGCAGGCCACCCTGGACTGGGTATTGTGCAATGAGGAAGGATTAGTTAGCAATCTTGTGCAAAGCCCCTTGGGCAACAGTGACCGTAATATGGTGGAATTCTTCGTAAAGATGAAGGGTGGCAGAGTTAATTCAGAGACAAGAATCCTGAACTTAAAGAAAGGTAACTTTGATGGTACGAGACGGAAATTGGTTAGGATAGACTGGCAAATGATACTTAAAGGGTTGATGGTGGATACGCAATGGCAAAGATTTAAAGACCGCATGGATGAATTACAACAATTATTCATCCCTGTCTGGTGTAAAATTAAAACGGGGTAGGCAACTCCACTATGGCTAATGAGAGAAATTAAGGATAGTGTTAAATCCAAGGAAGAGGCATGTAAATTGGCCAGAGGAAGCAGCAAACTGGAGGCCTGGGAGAAATTTAGAATTCAACAGAGGAGGACAAAGAGGTTAATTAAAAGGGGAAAAATAGAGCATGAAAGAAAGCTTGCGTGGAATATAAAAACTGACTAAAAGTTTCTGTAAATATGTGAAGAGGAAAAGATTAGCGAAGATGAATGTAGGTCCCTTACAGTCAGCGACAGGTAAATGTATATTGGAAACAAGGAAATGGCAGAACAGACAAACAAGTACTTTGGTTCTGTCTTCATTAAGGAAGACACAAACAATCTCCCAGAAATACTAGGCAACCGAAGATCTAGTCTTCTTCTTCTTGCGTATGGCGTGCACAGCCTAAAGTTGTAGGTCAAGGGTAGACATCCAGGTCAGTTGCTGGGTGGATGGCCTTGATTCCACCAGGGAAAAGCCTCAGTGAGCAGTCATTGACGATGTGTGGGATGGTCTGGTCCGGATATCCGCAGTTGCAAGCAGGGTTGTCTGTCTGTCATCCTCCACTTGTGCAGGTGATGGGCTGTTCTTGCATGGAGGGTGCGGGTCCTGTTCAGGGTTAGCCATTGCTCAGATCCCGGTGCTTTCACTGTGGTGTCTGTGATCACCTCTCCGTTGTTGGTGTTGGCATCTTTCCAGGCTCTGTGCCACTCAGTTTTGGGGTCAAAGTCTTCCAGGGATTTGGCTGAAGACCAGAAGGGTTTGCGGGACTTCAGGCGCATGTTTGAAGATCTAGTGGGAAGGAAGGAACTGAAGGAAATCCATATTAGTCATGAAATGGTGTTCGGTAAACTGTTGGAACTGAAGGCGAGTGTCAATGGGTTTTCTCGGCCGCCTCCTTTGCCAGGACCCATCTTGGTGGGTCCCTGGCAGGTGGACTATATCCCAGAGGAGATGTGGCCTTTCATGTGGAGCACCACACACCTCCTCTACTTGGGAGTCTACCTGAGTCCAGCTGTGGAGACCTGGCCGGCGAAGTGGCAGGAGCTGGATACGAAAGTCATCGCCTAGCTGGGGCGCTGGTCGGGGCTCCTCAGGGTGCTTTCCTACTGGGGCAGGGTGTTTGGCAACTAGTGGCCTCCATGCTCTGGTACCGGTTGACCACCTTGGACCCATCGGCCACCTTTGCTGGGATCAAACTCAAGGACTTCTCCTGGGGCAACGGAGAGCACTGAGTCTCTGCAGCGGTCCTGAGTCTCCCGATCGAAGAGGGCGATCAGTCGCTGGTGTGCATCCGCACCCAGCTGGTGACTCCGCCTCGACTTCCCCGACCCTGCAGAGATACCTGTACACTGGACATCCTCCTAGGTGGCACGTGCTGGCGACGCACTTTTTCCAACGGGGCCGCTGCCTTCAAGGAGTTACGCGGATCCCGATGGTGGGCGTCAGCCGTGCCGTCCTGCTTGGGATGCCCGGCTTCTGCCGGGACCTGCTGAGGGTCTGGAACTTGGTTGCCGTCGACCGGGCCCCCCCTCCGCCGGCAGAGGGCGATGGCCCAGGCGTGAGAGCAGCCGGCCTTGTCCCGCCTCGCCGGGTGTCGGGGGGCCAGGGCTTGAGAGCGGCCAGCCCTTGTCCCGCCTCACTGGGTGTCGGGGGGACCGGGCGTGAGAGCAGCCAGCCCTTGTCCCGCCTCGCCGGGAGGCATGAGAGCGGCCCCCCTTGTCCCGCCTCACTGGGTGTCATTGGACCCAGGCGCCGTAATCCTTCCCGGGAGCCGGTCCCACACAACATGAGCCGCATTTCCTCGACACCCTTCATCTTCCTCTGAGACGCGGGGAGGCGTGTCCTGTACGGGCTCCTCCTCCACACCCTGCACTTCCTCATCCTGGTCCACCATCCAGTAAACAAAGTGGAAGTCGGTGTTGTCTTTTGGTCATGAGAGGGCCCCGGTGGGGGTCCCTCTACGCAGGGATTTTCCCCTCTACATCAGCGACCTGGGCGTGGAGGGGACTGCACCGAGGAGTCCCCTGCAACCTGTTTCTCACGCGTTTCACAGACTCGCCAGCCGCCTGCCACTTTTGTGTACCACGTGTACATGGAGCGTGTGAGTCTATGTACCACGTGTACATGGAGTGTGTGAGTCTGTGTACCACGTGTACATGGAGTGTGTGAGTCTGTGTACCACGTGTACATGGCGTGTGTGAGTCTGTGTACCACGTGTGCATGGAGTGTGTGAGGTTGCAGCCCCTGTTTCAATATCTAAAGGGGCTGCTCCTTGTCTTCTGGCTGCACTTCACACCCACCATCCTCCTCTTTGGACACCCTGTGCGTAGGGGAGAGGGTGGGGCCGAGGATGTCCTGGTTGGGTTGCTCCAGGGCCTGGCCAAGCTGGCCATCCGCGACTCACGGCACCAGGCGGAAGAGGGCTCTGCCCGAGCCAGCTGCCTGCCCCTTTTCCGGGGTTACGTCCATGCCCGGGTGGTACTTGAGAGGGACTACGCGCTGTCCACAAGCACCCTGGGGGATTTTCGGGATCGTTGGGCTCCGCGTGGGGTGGAAGTCATCTTCAATAAAGATTGGAATATAGTTGTGTAATAGTTTATTTAGTATATGTGTTTGTCTTGTATTGTGATGGTGGGTTTTGTTTAATTTTGTATTGTAAATAATTGATTAAATAATTTTTGGTTAAAAAAAGTAGTGGAGGGGGGAGTGAGTGGGGGAGGGGGGAGTGAGCGGTGGGGGGGAGGGGAGTGAGCGGTGGGGGGGAGTGAGCGGTGGGGGGGGAGTGAGTGGTGGGGGGGAGTGAGCGGTGGGGGGGATTGACGGTGGGGGGGGGAGTGAGCGGTGGGGGGGAGTGAGCGGTGGGGGGGATTGACGGTGGGGGGGATTGACGGTGGGGGGGGAGTGAGCGGTGGGGGGGGAGTGAGCAGAGGAGGGGGGAGTGAGCAGTGGAGGGGGGGAGTGAGCGGTGGAGGGAGTGAGCAGTGGAGGGGGGGAGTGAGCAGTGGAGGGGGGGAGTGAGCAGTGGAGGGGGGGAGTGAGTGGTGGAGAGTGAGCGGTGGAGGGGGGAGTGAGCAGTGGAGGGGGGGAGTGGGCAGTGGAGGGGGGGAGTGAGCGGTGGAGAGTGAGTGAGCGGTGGAGAGTGAGTGAGCGGTGGAGAGTGAGTGAGCGGTGGAGAGTGAGTGAGCGGTGGAGAGTGAGTGAGCGGTGGAGAGTGAGTGAGCGGTGGAGAGTGAGTGAGTGGTGGAGAGTGAGTGAGACGGTGGAGAGTGAGTGAGCGGTGGAGGGGGGGGGAGAGTGAGTGAGCGGTGGTGAGTGGCGGGCCGGGCCGGGCCGGGCCGGGATGCGCGCGCACTGCTGTCCCTCCCTCCCCGGGCTGCCAGCGTGGAGCCGGAGCTGCTGATGATGATGGCGGCGACAGCGGGGCCTCGGCTCTGAGAGCGGTGCAACAGGCCGCCCCCCGCCCCCCGCCCCCGACAACACTCGCCCTCTTCCCCAAAGAACAGTCGCGATGGAGGGTTCCTTGGAGAAGGTATGGCGGACGGGCGGGTTGAGGCGTCGCTGCCGGGCTGGGGCTGGGGCTGGGGCTGGGGCTGGGACGGGGGGGCTGGGCTGGAGGCCACACAGGGCGGATCAACGCCTCTCCTCTCACCCGCATCCTTGTGTGAACAAACAAATCATCGCACGACATTTAGTTGCCCTCACGCTGTTTATTTCCGACTGGTCGCAACTCCGGGGCCTAGAGCCTAGCCGGCCCTAACCGCAGGCAGGGCGTGAATGGACAGTTAGAGACTTGCCCCTAACTCGGGCCGGCGCCACAGTCACACACACACACACACACGGTCACACACACACACACGGTCACACACACACACACGGTCACACACACACACACAGTCACACACACACAGTCACACACAGTCACACACACACACACAGTCACACACACACACAGTCACACAAACACACGGTCACACACACACACGGTCACACACACACACACACACGGTCACACACACACACACACACACACGGTCACACACACACACACGGTCACACACACACAGTCACACACACACACACAGTCACACACACACACAGTCACACAAACACACGGTCACACACACACACGGTCACAGTCACACACACACACACAGTCACACACACGGTCACACACGGTCACAGTCACACACACACACGGTCACACACACACACACACGGTCACACACACGGTCACAGTCACACACACACGGTCACACACACACACACACACACAGTCACACACACACAGTCACACACACACTCACTCACTCACACACACACACACACACACACACAGTCACACACACACAGACAGCAGCAGCAGCAGCAGCAGCAACAACACCGGTTTAAAAGTTCCCCGATTCTTGGGATCTTCCTGGTCCAAAGTCACGAACAAAACCTGCGCATTTCCGCAATGACACAATGCGCTGTCGATGGCAGATAACAACACATCGCCGTTAAAAAAAGCATTGCGTTTTGGACGCAGCACCTTGGTTAAAATTGAGTCGATTTTGTAATCAAACGGAATGCAAGCGCACCGAAGGCAAGCGAAGGTGGGAGTTGGATTTAAGGGGAAAGTATGTAGTTGATGGGAAGGTCCTCGGCAGCATTGACACGCAGAGAGATCATGGGATACAAATCCTTACTTCCTGAAAGTGGCAGCACAATTAAATAGGGTGGTAAAGAAAGCATATGTGCCTTCCTATGGTATGGTATGCCTGCCTTCATAGGTCGGGGGCATTGAGCAGAAGAGTCAGGAGGCCACGACACAAAATGCTGGAGTAACTCAGCAGGACAGCCAGCATCTCTGGTGATGTTTCGGGTCTGGACCCTTCTGCCTTGATGTTGGATCTTGATAGGTTTTTGTCTGGGCTAAAATTTGGAGTAATGTGTGCAGTTCTCAGCGCTCTCATCGCAAGTAGGGTGTGAAGACTTTCAGTCAGAACCCAGCCAGAAATGTCAAAGACCACAAAGCATAGCTTTAAGGTGATAGGCAGAGGCAAAGTTTAAAGGAGATGTGTAGGACAAGTTTTATGTTACACAGAGTGGTGGGTGCTGGAACACGCTACCAGGGGGTGGTGGTGGAGGCATTAGGATAGTAGCATTTAAGACGTTTTGAAGTGGGTACATCAATATGCAGGGTATGGAGGATATGAATTACATGCAGGCAGAGGGCATTATTTTATTTGGCATCATATTTGGGATGGACATTGTGGGCGTGTTCCCGTGATGTATTGTTCTATGTGCAATACTAAGATAGCTAATTAAATGATAAACCTCCCAGAGATATTGTTTTTATTTTACAGTAATTAGAAGCTGAACTGTAAAGTGTGGCATGCTGAAATATCTTTGTCACTTTTTGAAATCTTTAGCTTGTGTTCAACTCTTATCACGTCTACTAGTTGAACAGCATTCGTTAATTGATTGGTGTAGGTGGCTTCCTATGCAGTATGCTAAGCATCTATGAATAATAGACCATTGGTATTTTTAAAAGGAGCCAAGATACTTTCTGGATAGGGCTAGTGAGAAATATTATTTAGAGATTTGTATGGTTGGTGCTTTGCTCTGTATTTGCATTGTACCATTCAATCAGCAGCTGGAGAATCAGTTCAAAATTGTCTGTTTGCAGACTTTTATTTAGGAGTAAAATCATTTATTTATGTAATAACTCCCTTTACCTTTTGAATCTTTCGAAACTTAGATGGAATTGGAGCATAGTACATAAAACTATATTTGTTTAATTTCATTGTATTTGATGGATAGTGGTGCATGTATTGCCTGGTTTCAAAGCTGTGCTCTTTGTCGTGTCAAATCCAAGAAATATGAGATGGGGGGGAGGGGGTGTGGTGAGGTGAGATGAGGTGGTTCTTTACTACTTTGTTTTGGAGTTGGATGGCATCTCTATTTTGCGGCCATTTTTACAAAAGTTTTACACAATGTGCAATGAAGTACTCTATTTAGTTTGTGGCGTTTTTCATTTCAAGTGAAATTCAGTTTGTTTTAGGTTGGGAAGTTCAAAATGAGCATTATAGAAATCTGAAATTTTGGTTCAATAGTTTTGCAATAACACTATCTCTCATTGCACATGTCCCAAGTTACACGATTCGCATGGTTATTTGATAAAAGGATATAATTGTATTGGATATTTTCTGTATGTAAGGTTTTAAAAATTCTGAAACCACTTGATAAGCATTAATGCTGCTTACCCAGTGTGGTGAGCACATTTAAGAAGTATAAGAAAATAACTGCAGATGCTGGTACAAATCGAAGGTATTTATTCACAAAATTCTGGAGTAACTCAGCAGGTCAGGCAGCATCTCGGGAGAGAAGGAATGGGCGACGTTTCGGGTCGAGACCCTTCTTCAGACTGTTGTTGGGGGCGGGACAAAGGAAGGATATAGGTGGAGACAGGAAGAAAGAGGGAGATCTGGGAAGGGCGAGGGGAAGAGAGGGACAGAGGAACTATCTAAAGTTGGAGAAGTCGATGTTCATACCACTGGGCTGCAAGCTGCTCAGGCGAAATATGAGGTGCTGTTCCTCCAATTTCCGGTGGGCCTCACTATGGCACTGGAGGAGGCCCATGACAGAAAGGTCAGACTGGGAATGGAAGGGGGAGTTAAAGTGCTCGGCCACCGGGAGATCAGATTGGTAAACGCGGACCGAGCGCAGGTGTTGAGCGAAGCGGTCTTTGAGCGGCGATCGCTTCGCTCAACACCTGCGCAAACGCAGGCTCGGCGATCACTTCGCTCAACACCTGCACTCGGTCCGCGTTAACCAAACCAAACGCAGGCTCGGCAATCGCTTCGCTCAACACCTGCGCCCAGTGGCATGAACATTGACTTCTCCAACTTTAGATAGTTCCTCTGTCCCTCTCTTCCCCTCCCCTTCCCAGATCTCCCTCTATCTTCCTGCCTCCACCTAGATCCTTCCTTTGTCCCGCCCCCCTGACATCAGTCTGAAGAAGGGTCTCGGCCCAAAACGTCGCCCATTCCTTCTCTCCCGAGATGCTGCCTGACCTGCTGAGTTACTCCAGCATTTTGTGAATAAATACATTTAAGAAGTAAGTCATGTCTTTTTGGAGAGATGAATTTTATGTGTAATGTTTCAATAATCACATTGTCACACTATTGAGTCAATAGTATTGACCAAAAAAATTGATTAAATTTATAAATAAACAAATAATTGGAAATACTCTTATGTGGATAGTTCGACTCGAGGAGGGACCATACTGGACCGTGTGTTGGGAAACGAGCATGGCGAGGGGACTGAGTTTGAGGCGGAATAAGCATGTGTGAATAGTGATCATAAGTCCATAAATTTTAAGATTATTTGGAATAGGGGCAGATCTGGTTGTTGGGGGCAATTGGGGCAAGGCAGATTACAGTGTTATTAGGCAGGAGCTAGGAAGACTAGACTGGGATCAGTTGTTATTGGGTAAATCCAGAGATGATATGTTGGACTCATTTAAAGGCCAGCTAATCAAAGTGCAGAATTGGCATGTTCCAGGAAGGAGGAGGGATAAGCACGGCAAGCTAAGGGAACTGTGGATGACCAAGGAGGTTGTAAACTTGGTCAGGGGGAGAAAGGAAGTGTATAGGAAAGAACTGCAGATGCTGGTTTAAATCGAAGGTAGACACAAAATGCTGGAGTAACTCAGCGGGACAGGCAGCATCTCTGGACCCATTCCTTCTCTCCAGAGATGCTGTCTGTCCCGCTGAGTTACTCCAGCATTTTGTATCTACCTTCGAAAGGAAGTGTATGTCAGACTTAAGAAAGTAGCATCCGGTGGGACTTATGCAAAATATAAAGCGGGTAGGGAAGAGCTCAAGCAGGCAATTAGCAGAGGCCAAAGGGGGCAAGAAATATCATTAGAAAGACATAATACGGAAAATTCCAAGGCTTTTTATACATGTGTTAAAAATAAGGCAGTGACCAGGAAGAAGGCAAGACTGCTCAAAAATAAAGGAGGAAATCAATGCGTGGAGTCGGAGGATGTCAGTGAGGTACTAAACGAGTACTTTGCATCGTGTAGGAAGGAAATGCAGATGCTGGTTTACACCAAAGATAGACACAAATTGCTGGAGTAACTCAGCAGGACATCTGTATTCATTGAGGCGACTTGGAGGACAGCAATGTCAGTTTGAGATTGAGAAGGTGGTGATGCCGAGTCTCTTGAAGAGCATTAAAGTGGATAGGTCCCCATGGTCTCTCGGGATCTATCCTAGGTTATTGAGGGAGGCAAGAGGGGAGGTTGTGGGGGCCTTCATTAGGGATTGTTTCTTCTCTAGCCGCAGGTGAAGTCACAAAGGAATAGAGAGTGGCCAATGTTGTTCCTTTGTTTAAGAAGGGAAGTAGAGAGAATCCAGAGAACTGTAGCCTCACGTCAGTGTTAGGGTAACTATTGGAGAGAATTCTTCGATATAGGATTTGCTCCCATTTGGAAGAGAGTGGGCTAATTAGGGATAGCCATAATGGCTTTGTACATGGCTGGTCGTGTTTCACTAACGTGTTTTTTGAGGAGGTGACAAAGGAGATTGATGAAGGTAGGGTGGTGGAAGTTGAATAATGATTTTAGCAAGGCTTTTCATAAGGCTACTCATGGTAGGCTGATCCAGAAGATTGAGATGTATGGAATTCTCAATGACTTGGTCAGATGAATTTGGAAATAGTCAATAAAAGACATACAGTTGTGGTGGAAGGTTGATATTCTGGCCGGAGGTCTGTGGCCAATGGAGTTCCACAGGAATCTGTGCTGGGACCTCTGCTCTTTGTGATATATTCAAAAGACCTAGACATCAGTGAAGATGGTTTGGTGAGTAAATTTGCTGGTGACATCAAAATTGGAGGAGTTGCAGACAGCGAAGAAGGCTGTTAAAAGATACAGTCGGATATAGTTCAGCTGTGGAAAAAGGGAAGAGTTTAATCCGAGCAAGTGTGAGGTGTTGCACTTTGGGAGGTTAAATGTAAGGAGTATACAGTTAATGACAGGACCCTTAACAGCAGTGATGTGCAGAAGGATCTTGTAGTCCAAGTTCATAGCTCACTAAAGGTGGAGCATCAGTAGATATGGGGGGGGGGGATAAAGAAGACTTTGAATATAAGAGTCAGGAAGTCTTGATGCAGACCTATAGGCTCCGGTTAGGCTGCATTTGGAGTATTGTGTGCCCCATTATAGGAAAGATGTAGAAGCTGTGGTGAGGGTGCAGAGGTTATTTACCAGAACGCTGCCTGGATCAGAGGGTTTCAGCTACAGTGAGAGGTTGGATAGACTTGGATTATTTTCTCTGGAACGTTGAAGGTTGGGGGGAGACTTGATAGAAATATATAAAAGTATGAAAGGTGCAGATAGGAAAGATCAGGGGCCTCCAAACATTTCAGCATGAGGGCCACATTATATATTTGGCACATTTTTGCAGGCCGTAGGAAAAAATAAAGAAATGTTAGTTTTATAAATTTAATGAGGTTTATATGGCAACAAATAAATAATATTCAATTTTTAAAAAGAGCTTGAAATATTGGAATATATATATATATACTGTAGGTATACAATTATTTATAAAACATAAAAAATACAGTGACCATCAGTGGGCATGTAGACAGTATAGAAATATCATATGATATAATAGCGCAGTGACCACAGGTGGGCACTCCGCTAAGAAATCATTAAAATTTAAAATTATTATTAAGTCGGCAGCTGCATTAAAAATCCTCAACTTGATAGCCTACCTGACATGTAAGTTCGGGAACTGCCGCCGAGATCGACCCTGAAGACCGGAGAACCGAGGAGGAGAGAGCCGTTGGCGACTATGGACGCGGTGAGTGGGCCAGTAGGAGAGGGGTAATGCCTCCAGCGCCTGCAAGGTCGGCTGCAGATGGGTTTCCGCCGGGACACACAGGCAATCGGTCGGGCGAGGAGAGCGACGTTGATCAACAGGCCGAGCCAGACGGAGGAGGCCCTGCAGCAGCCTGAGGCTTGCCTGGATCGGGAGCCACTCCAGTACATCCAGTGCGCGGACCCGACTTTGGACTTTTGTAAACGGCGCCAAAATATGGTGGTGACTCGTGCACTTGTGATCTATGCTAAAATAATTCCACTGCACAGTGCAGACGTGACAATAAACCACCATTCAGAAAAGGGCCGCTAAAAACAAAATTCCCACGCTACCACAGAACCCGCAGCATGGAACGTGTTAAGAGCTTGCTGCGGGCCGGATAAAATCCCGTGGTGGGCCGGATGTGGCCCGCAGGCCACAGTGTGGATACCGCTGGGATAGATAGTCAGATAGATAGATGGAAATGTCCAACACTAGAGGGCAGAGCTATAAGGTGAGGGGGTGGATATAATCGAGATGTGTGGGGCACGACGTTACACAGAGGGTGGTGGGGACCTGGAATGCATTGCCGGGGTGGTGGTGGAGGCAGATACAATAGTGGCGTTTAACAAACTTTTAGATAAGCACATGGATTTACAGGGAATGGAGGGATATGGATCACTTCCTAGCTTGAGAAACACTGAGCTGATATTGACAGTTGATGAGTTCTAAGACCAGCTGACAGAGGTAGTATTGTTGTTTGGTAAACTGACCAACTCTGAGGCTGACCATCAGTTCCTTTATGTGTCGGAAGGAACTGCAGATGCTGGTGTCATAGTTCCTTTATCTCTTTATACCTTGTATCAGGCCAATATTTCCCACGTAATCGCAGTGGGTTTGCGAGTCTTGGTGGAGTCCAGGTAGGTGAGGAATCGTGTGTTGAGGGCACGGAATCCCTCATTTCCTTTGATCTTACCTCCACAGTTTCCAAACAACAGACAGCTGCCCTATCCTCATCACTGATTGCACTGTTGTGCTGAGGACCTGGCATGAACTGCTGCCCTTCCAGCTAGAATGCAGAGCAAACCATTGCAGTGCCTCGAAACTACGGGGCAAGAACCTGGTTCCGATCTCTGTCCCGGCTATCGCTTTGCCCAGAACCTGACATAACCCCCACACTTTGGTGCTCTTATAACAATGAATCATCCATAGCTCTGTGAAAAGAGGCTCTCTGTGAGGGCTGGTGTTAGGTAGGCAGGGATTAAGTGTGGTAGCTCATTGCTGCATCCTTCTTGACACAGTCAATACGTGTATTGAGACAATACAGTAGGCAAGACCTACTACGTATACCTGTGGAATCCAGGCAGTCTATTGAAACATGGAGCAGATATTGCTGGCCCTCAACAGTAGCTGATACTGTAATTGAGGGCCAGAGTACGACCCTGAGCACCACAGCTCAATACTGAATGACTACATTGTTTGCCCAGCCCTGCCTTACGCCAGCAAGTCTCCAACAGCCAGCCTTCCTGTACTAATTACAGATGGAAGTCCTAGCTTAAGGTAAGGGTTTGTGCCAAGATCCTGACATAGCAGTGCATAAAGCACTGCTCAAACAGAAGCCATTTTAAAGCACAGTGTGTTCAGACTGAAGGATTAAAATTGCTGTTATAAATCAGCAGGATGATGTTAAGACGGATGCCAGTGACACTGCTTCCTACAAGCATGTAGAACTCAAATATTTCATATCTCCTGCAAATTTGCATACTGCTCTCTTTCCCTTTATCGACATTTCTACCTGCATCTCAGAGGATATGTGAGTGACCAGTTTCTCTTACAAGCCCACTGACTCCTGCAGATGTCATCCTCCCTCCCTCCTTCCTTCCCTATCTCTGTCTGTTGTACAGCAGTGCTTCTGAGTTGTCTTTCTATTTCCTTAACCATAGGTTCCCTCCACTGTAGTTAACAAACTGTCCATTCTTTTTGCTGCATTTCTGCTCTCACTTTCCACTAGAGTAACAATAGGATATCCCTTCACCTTGCTTTCACCTCGCCATTCTCTCCAGTTAATGGATCATGCTCTACAATATCCACAATCTTTAATATGATGCCACCTCCATCATATCCGGCCCCTTTCTTCCCCCCCCTCCTCCACTTTCAGCATTTTGAAGGATTTTTCCCTCTGCAGTTCCCCGATTGTCTCTTATTTCCACTATTTATCAATCAATCCTCCTCTTGTGATATGTATAGGAAGGAACTGCAGATGCTGATTTAAAACAAAGATAAACACAAAAAGCTGGAGTAACGTAACGAGACAGGCAGCATCGCTGGAGAGAAAGAATGGGTGATGTTTCGAGTCAAGACCCTTCAGACTGGTTAGGGATAGTTTCCCCATACAATTGCAGATGATGCAACAGCTGCCCTGTTTTCAAATCCCATTTCATCATCCAGAGATTGGAACATTCCTTAAAGATGAAACAACTATTTACTTGTACATTCAATTTAGTGCATTGCATTCCTACACGTGCTGTGGCCTAGTGACATTGGAAAAACTAAATGCAGATTGCTTGACCATTGCGCTGAGCATCTTTACGCAGTCAGCAAGGAAGAACATTAGTGTCTAGTGGCCTGTCGCTTCAGTTCTCCATCCCGCCCCACTCTGAGCCTGTCTTTGGCCCTGATTTGTTCCAGTTAAGAGTGTTTGATTGTAATATGTGCATAACAAGTCTGTAAATATTGTGCTCAATAGATAACATAACAAATAAACGAAAAAAAGTTCAATAAACAAAAGAATATTAGTGCAAGACAAAACAAAAGTCTGAAGTCCGTAGTGCAACCAAGATGATTTGTAGTTAAAGCTTAGTTAGTGTTTGTAGCGTTCAAACGCCTGATGATTCTTGGGAAGAAGTTGTTCCTGAATCTGGGGGTCTCAGTTTTCAAACTCCTTTACCATCTTCTTGATGGCAGGAGTGAAATGAGAGTGTGGCCTGGGTATTGTGGATCTAGCTTAGTTTAGTTTAGAGAGACAGTATGGAAACAGCTCTTTCGGCCCACCGGGTCCGCGCTGACGAGCGATCCCCGCACATTAACACTCCTATACCCACTAGGGATAACTTTTACATTTACCAAGCCAATTTACCTACAAACCTGTACGTCTTTGGAGTGTGGGAGGAAACCGAAGATCTCGGAGAAAACCCACGCAGGTCACGGGGAGAATGTACAAACTCTGTACAGATAGCACCCGTAGATGGGATCGAACCCAGGTCTCCGGCGCTGCATTCGGTGTCAGGCAGCAACTCTACCGCTGCGCCACCATGCTGCCCTATATGATGCTGGGTGGCTTTTGAGGCAGCACATCTGATAGATCTCTTCTATGATGGGGAGGTCAGTACCCATGTCCACCATTTTTTGTGATCTCTTTTGTTCTTGGGCACTTGAGTTGTCAAAACAGGCTGAGATCCAACCTGTCAATACGCTCTCTACCGTATAGTTGTAGAGAGTATTCATCGACATACTGAATCTCCTCAATCCTCTTAAGCAAGTGGAGGTGTTGATGGGCTTTCTATCCCCATATAACAGTATTTGATCTTCTGAATAGGCAGCTTTCCGATGTCAACAATGAACTCAACTATTTCTGGACATGAGACCTTGCTGAACGGGTCAGGTTTGATGAAAGATCATCACCCTCTCGCATTAACTCAGTTTCCTTTTTATCTTCCATAGGTAGTCTGAACAGCTGGCTTTTTCCAGCCTGCCTTCTAGTTTCAATTTCCAGCAACTAGTTTGTTGTATCTCATAATTTTAACATTTATTTCCCCCCCTCTCGCTCCTCTATTCTCATGTATCTCCCGTTCGATCTTCTCCAGACAGATCAGTTGCAATTAACAAGCTTTCACCACCACTATTTGCATAAGCCTCTCTTGGTTTCCACCCATTCACAAACATTCCTTGTGTTCCCTCTGCCTCGCTTTATTGCCTGCAATTACAAATCTGCATTTTTTGGTAACTTTTCCCTAGTTTTGATGAACATTACCTGTAGTTCTTTTTCCACTACTGTTGGCTGACTTGCTGAGTATTTCCAGGATGTCCTGTTTTAAGATTTCAGGATCTGCAGGGGGGGGGGGGGGGGGGGGTTCATACAAGTTATTATTTGTAGCTTGGCTCAATGTCAATTGCACACCATAAATGCAAAACGTGGAACTTCTTACAGTAAGGCAGTAAACACCAAACTTTGCGATGTTCACTTCACTAGGTCCTCCAGAGATGCTGCCTGACCCGATGAGTTGCTCCAGCACATTGTGTTCTCTGAAAGGTTCCAGCATCTGCAATTTCTTATGTCTCTATGTACAGATAGGGTGACGTGGTATTTTTTGGTAATAGTTTAGCAATGTGTTCAACTACCCTCCCACCCCACCCCCTACCAGCCCACAGCCCAAAGCAAGTTGTCAAACTGGATTCATTATTTAGTGAATTTTGGGCTAGCCCAGGCATTGGAGGTTGCATTTCTATAACCAAGGCATCCTGATTCCCTACACTGTGTGGGATTCATGCAACTCCAATCTCACATTATGAGTCTGAAGAAAGGTCTCGACCCGAAACGTCACCCATTCCTTCTCTCCAGACATGCTGCCTGTCCCGCTGAGTTACTCCAGCATTTTGTGTCTACCTTGCCATTTCTCATGCATTTTTCCCCCATTGCAATATTGCATATTCAGCATACTTCATTGGAATTTTGTTACACTCCAGCTCGTTCAGGCAAGTCTTGCCCAGGTCGCAGTGAACCCACTTTTTTCTTTGCTTGCCTCTGTTACTATCAACATCCATAACATAATGACCTACTTTAGTCTAGTCATCGTTCACCTGTTGTTTTGAAACCCTGCTTATAACTTATTGGATTAAAGATAGCTTCAAAGCTTGGCTAAATTAAACTGTGATTTTAGGAACACTGCAAACTTTGTTCAAAAACACTTACAATGTGAAGGGTACACTATTTAAAATTTCACAATGAAATTATCTTTCTTTCCAACTTTTGTATCTATTATGGAAGTGTAAATCGTTGCAGGCAAAATGAATTGAAGAATAATTTAGAAATTAATTATTGAACTTATACTGAGCCCTCTGACAATAAATTGTAAAACAGGTATTGAAAAATGAGGATGATTATTAAAGAAGATGATTAATGGAGTTGCAAGTCAGATGTCATCACATTACAAAATGCTTATCCACGTGGGCCTTCTTTAAGAACCTTCGATGTTGTCAGTTTTGCTTCATGAATAGGTATGCTTAAACATGTGCTTGAAAAACGAGGGGATTACAAAATATATAAATAGTTTAATTTTGTGAAACTGGGTACAATATTTCTCAATTTCTTTAGCTGCATAAAGAATGTTTTCAATTAATTTTTGGAGAGTCAGATTAGGTGTTTTATCAGGAGCTGTTTATAAATGGTAATGCTTATGAGACGTACTGAATCAAGTATACTTTCTAATACAAGTTCTTGTCTCTGATCAGGCAACCTTTACACAATATGTGTAACATATATGTGTTACACAGGTGGATGCCAGAGTTGGTTTGCATTTTTTTAAAATTAAAGATGTTTAAATATGTAATTTAAAATATATTAACATTTTAATTCCTATAACATACTTAACCATATAAAGCTTCTAGTCTGAAGAAGGGTCCTGACATGAAATGTCGCCTGTCCATTTCCTCCCCAGATGCTGCTTGAGCCGCTGAGTTCCTCCAGTGGGTTGCTTAGCTCAAGACTCCAGCATCTGCAGTTTCTTATGTCTCTAAAGATTCTAGTTACTGTCTGTAATGTAACTGATGTCCATTAGATTCTCAATGTAGGTTTTTGAAAAGGAGGGTTGCAAATGGTTTAAAATATGATCAAGACCACAAAGAATTATCTTTTTCTTTTTGTAACCCAAAAACTTGCTTTAAATGGGATTATTAGCTATGGCAGGTTACTTTACTACTTGTTTACTCCTTTGTGTTGTTCATGTTTTTGATTTTCCTGATATATTTGGTACTTTTTAGCGGTATCAGGTATAGAAAATGTTTTTTCCTTGAGGAATATTTATATATTAGTAAGTTCTATACATTTTGTTTCTTACTTTGTAACTTTGAAAGACTTAATAGCGATTGCAGGATGTTCATCAGCAAATCAGTGTGTATTAAGGAATGTATAAGCCAATTTTCTGTAGTTGTGCTATAATATTGTTAATTTATCCAAACTTTCTATGATGCTTGGATTATTTAGCATGCTGGCACAATTATTCCAAAGGGATAAAAAGTTCAACTGAGGCACTGTAATCCAATGTGCCCAATACATCATTTATGTCATTCTTATTGCTTCATCTCAAATTTCGTTGATCACCTCCATCATTAATATTTCAAAATAACAATAGACATTTATTGGAGTACAACACATTTTACAAGCATTGTGTTTAGAATTGTACTGGGTTATATTTTTAATAAAACATGAAACATTTATGAAATCCTACTAATTTTTAATGCTATCTTGTTGCAGTATTCATAATGATTAGAAATTATTAAATCCAATTAGTTTGAAAGAGGTAGTGATGGTGTCCAAATGTTTTTCCTTAATTCTGATGATTTCCTTAATTAAGATGGTTCTGACCCAAAACATCATTCGTCCTTTTCCCTTGACAGATGCTGCCTGACCTGCTGAGTTTCTTCAACACTCTGTATTTTGCTAATTTTTCCTTAATTGTTTGTCCCTGCCTCCAGTTTTAATTACATTGAAGTAGATGTTCAGAAATCCATGGCCTGGGCATTCAAGTTCATTTTGTCATGCATTTCAATTTTTTACTGCTCCCTGTTTTATTATCAAGAAGTAAACTCTTACCTGGAAATTACTGCAGCAAACAATTATTTCTCTTGTGGTTTCTAGGAACGGAATAGACACAAAATGCTCGAGTAACTCAGTGGGACAGGCAGCATTTCTGGATAGAAGGAAGGGTCGAGACCCTTCAACGTCACCCACACCTACTATCCAGAGATGCTGCCTGCCCTGCTGAGTTACTCTGGCATTTTGTGTCTATCTTCGGTGTAAACCAGCATCTGCAGTTCCTTCCTACACACCAACAGATATATTTTAGGACCAGTTTCTTGATACTTAGAAAAATGCAAATATTTGCTCTTTTGTTTGACAGACGATGGACCCCACTGTAGCTGAGATGGGCAAAATCCTCAATGATGCCATGAAGATGTTGGAGGACACTGAAAGGTTAGTTTGGAATTTTTAGCAGTTAAAAAACTTGACTGTTATTTTTCTTGAAAGGCTTTGGAGAGCTTTAACATTTTCCTGAATGGAAGACGCAAAAGATAACAAAGTAATTGTCTTTTCAGTAGTTCAGGAGCATGTCCACTAAATAACTTAAGTTTGAACAACCACCTGGCACATTTAAAACTCTTGTCACAAATTTGCTGCTAGTGGTTACTGCCTGTTCACATGAAACTGCATGTTCTGGATGTGGAAGGCCGTTAGAAACATAAACATAGAAAATAGGTGCAGGAGTAGGCCATTCGGCCCTTCGAGTCTGCACCGCCATTCAATATGATCATGGCTGATCATCCAACTCAGTATCCTGTACCTGCCTTCTCTTCATACCCCCTGATCCCTTTAGCCACAAGGGCCACATCTAACTCCCTCTTAGCCAATGAACTGGCCTCAACTACCTTCTGTGGCAGAGAATTCCACAGATTCACCACACTCTGTGTGAAAAAAAACATTCTCATCTCGGTCCTAAAAGACTTCCCCCTTATCCTTAAACTGTGACCCCTTGTTCTGGACTTCCCCAACATTATTACAGGACAGTAAATTAGATTAAACCAGAATAAATTTGTCCTATCAGACTACTTTCAATCATCAGCAAAATGATGCAGGTTGTCATTAACAGTGCTGTCAAGCAGCTCTTACTCATTAATAACCTATTCTCTAATATCATTGGTGGTTGGGTATTGTAGCTGTGAGGTTAAATGTCATTACAAGCCCCTAACATTCTGGAATATTTAAACACTTGAAAATAAATGTCTCAAAAATGAATTACTGTTTTAATAAAATAGCTCATTGTACTTATTATTTACCAGTAATTAAACAAAACTAAAATGTTTTACTTTTTGGCAAAAGGAACTTGCTTTCTCCCTTTTCTTCCCTGCGGTTCTATGGTTGAAATCAATGGGATTGCAGATCCTGGGAACAGTCAAACCTGGCCCACATCTAAATATGAGTAAGCTCATGGTATAGCAGCAGAGCACCTTGACAGATGTAGATCTATCTATGTCCACTTAGAAACCCTGGGCTTATGGGAAATGTTGGTGGTTCTGTTAAGGACCACTGTTTTTGCCAGCATAATCTGATCTCTCCTGATGACTTGGTTGTCTATTAACATTTGCAATACTTATGTTCACTTTTTGACTTGCCCATTGGCCAGATTCTGATCAATCACCTAAGTAACTTAGGAAGTCTTCAATTTTGTCAAAGCTCTATTTCCCTGGTTATCAATTCCTTGGCCATATGTTTATTCTCAGTGTTATTTTTTTTTTTAAAACACATCTCTGAGGCAATTGTGTGGTGGATTAAATAGCTGTGCAAGAAAATGGGTTGCATCCAATGTTTTCTTTGATCATTATGGAACTAAATTTGAATATTTCAATCAGGATTACAAAAAAGTCTTCAAGCATGATGAAATATTGTGATATCTATTGCAATTGAATATATTTAGTCAGCTAAAGTATATTTTAGTGAAGATGTGTATTTGTGTATTTAAATTATTATGCATGAAAACTTGGTAGTCATTGCATTTTTGCAAAAACTTCAAATGAAGGACTTCAATTTTACTGATCAAATTAGGGAGGCAGATGAAGAAAAAGAGAAAAAGAAATATGCTAGAAAAGATATTCCTGGACCATTGCAGGGCAGGTGAGTAACGCTTGTAATGGTTTGAATTATTACCATTGCTTTCTTTGGCAATATAGTTCTGTTTCACAATTAGCTTTTCATACAACAGTACCCTTAAACATGACCCAACTATAATTTGATAAAAAAAGATCTTTTGATGTTAAACTGGTGGGAATGACTATTCCTGCTGGTTTCAATCACTTGAAAATTTGAAAATTAAATGTTTTCACATGAAAATCATTTATGGACTTAAGTAATTATTAAAAAATCCTGACTTAATTTTTAAAGAGATTTGTATTTCAATAAGCCAAACTTATGTTGTGGATCTCAAACTATCTTTCATTCTCAGAAATGCTTCAAAATAATATCCCAGAAATGCAATAAATATATTGCATTGTGAAAATATATTCCTTTCATTGAAAGTATGTTATGTTAAAGCAGGATTTTCTTTTTGGAGAGCATCAGTTATTTTGCTGCAATTTAAAAAAAAATAATATAATACGAGAATTTACAATGGGAACCCACTCTCACTAACTTTGAAACAGCTGACGTATTTTTTAAAAATAATAGTAGCTCCATAAGGAATCTATTTCATGGATTCATTGATAAGTACCACTGCAGAATGTTTAGATGTTATATTTTAAAAATCTCTTAAAGGTGAACTACTTTGAACAACGTTAATTATAGCGACAATGCTAGAATTGCAAAGTTTAGTTTCGAGATACAACATGGAAACAGGCTCTCCGGCCCATTGAGTTCATTCCAATCAGTGATCCGCACACACCAGCACTATCCTACACACTAGGGACAATTTACAATATTTAGTGAAGCCAATTAACCGACAAACCTGTGCTTCTTTGGAATGCGGGAGGAAACCGGAGCACCCGGGGAAACATGGGCACGGGTCGAACATATAAACTCTATACAGACAAGACAGCACCTGTAGTCAGGATTCAACCCAAGTCTCTGGCACTGTATGGCTGCAACTCTAATGCTGCACCACCTCAAGTCAGGAACGTATTCTTAAAAGTGGCATTGCCAATGAGGATACAACTAATTCTGCTTTCTAATTTGAGTGGGTTTTGTTTTATTTTCGCACTCGCAACTTTATTCACAGTGGACAGGACATGGCAACTATTCTTCAACTTGTACAGAACCTTATGCATGGAGAGGATGAGGAGGAATCACAGTCCATTCGGTAAGCAGTAAAACTTTTATACTATATTTTCCAAGGGACAAATTAGGATATTGTTTTCATGTATTTCAGCTGTGCATTTAAAAGGTGTTATTATTTTGTGCCTGGAAATGGAGAGAAATTTTAAATTCTTTCAGCAAATGATTTGTAATGCTACAGAATTCTATATTAAATCCAATGAATTGCTATGCAATCACAAATCTATTTGATGGCAAAATGTTGGAAATTTGAAGCAGTCATTTTAGAGCATAATGGCAAACAGAAATTTGCATAAACCCTATTGCTTATCCAATCATCTAAATGGTGTTGCAGAGTGTAGTTCGATAGAAATTGGAACTTCATCGGTTTTGCCACATTAAGTGAAGGAAAATGCTTTTTATAGTCAAATATCTTTTGATGGAAAATAAATTGGGATGAATGGATGTAGTGATCACATTTAACCAGCTTATCTAGGCACTCTAGTTTGGGTGGATGATCACCAGCTAATAGGTAGCACCATAATTTTAGTTAATCATAGAAAAGCAATCATGGAAATTGGTCATGTGGAATCGGTGGAATTCATTGCCACATACTGTTGTGTAGCCCAAGTCAATGGATATTTTTAAGGCGGAGATTGATAGATTCTTGATTAGTAAGGGTGTCAGGGGTTATGGGGAAGTAGGCAGGAGAATGAGTTTGAGAGGGAAAGATAGATTGGCCATGATTGAATGGCGAAGTAGACTTGATTGGCCAAATGGCCTAATTCTGCTCCTAGTACATGAACTTTTTTACATTTGTGTAAATGTTTACATTTTCTTAAATTTTAGATGGAAGTCTTGGTACAATAGAGGATTTTAACACTGATTTCTGTCTCTACTGCATCTATTTGTGCAGAAGGTTTTGCCAGTGTCTCAGAACATCTTAAGATAATTTCTGAAATATTCCAAGAAAGCTATGCTGAGAAAATTCAGTCTCAACCGGTTTATTCTATGTTTTGGCTCCAAACAGATACAAAATGATTCCAAAATTATTTTATAGAGGATATGACATCAATGGAATTGTGTATATCTAGTGAACAGTGCAAGGAGTAAAATTCATAAGATGCTGATCAGCAGGGTCATTTGGCACTGTTCGACCACAAGCACTTGATGGTGCTTCTCATACATCCCCAGTGAAGAAGACAGGAGGAAAGGAAACCGTCCTTCAGGAAAGAAATTCTTCACATTTCGCTGTGAACTGTTTATGTATGTGCTGTTATGTTTGTGTGCCATTGTATGTTCATTCTTAGTACCTGAACTGATGTACAGCACTTTGGTCAACGTGGGTTGTTTTTAAATGTGCTATACAAATAAAATTGACTTGACTTGACTTGCCCACTAATTTGTATATTATTACATTGGAAACCTACATAAAGTTATTGTTTGTAGATTATATGGTACTCTTCAATTGCTGGTGCATTTTATTTGAACATATTTACAATGCAAGAAATTTTCGTATTAAAGTACAGATCTCTGTATTCAATAGATTACAGAATGTTGGTGAGCAAGGTCATATTTCGTTACTGGGACATAGTTTGGCAGCATATATTTCTGTGCTGGACAAAGAAAGATTACGAAAATTGACTACAAGGATATTGTCAGATACCACGCTCTGGCTATGCAGACTTTTCAGGTAATAGTTCTTCACATTGCAAAATTCAAATAATTATGTACTGTCCTTGCTTTTTAAGGTAATTAAATAACAATATGGTACAGCATGTTGCATTCTTACACTGTCACAAGGTGATAGTAGGAAAAAAAACTGCAGATGCTGGTTTAAATCGAAGGTAGACACAAAATGCTGGAGTAACTCAGCGGGTCAGGTAGCATCTCTGGAGAGAAGGAATGGGTGACATTTCGGGTCGAGACCCTTCTTCGTATTCAAGTTCATTTCTTTAAATTCTGCTGTTAGCCCTATTGTAAATAAAAATGCATTTTACCACTGAAATTTGAAAAATTAGTACAACTTTCCTTGTGATCTACTGGAACAACATTGTTATAAACCTATAACGTTCTCATACATTAACTTCTAGAGAATTCTCTTTTTTTTGGTAAAATAGAGGTCTTTTCAGAGCAAACTAAACTGTTCATGAAACCAAAGTAAACAAATTGAATGTTAAGTTATTTTAAATCTAAACATTGCGAAAGTTACTTTTAGATTTCCAAGGTTTTTTTTGGAAAGTATACAAACACAATCCTCAAATTGGAACATTCTTTCGTAAAGTTATACGCTTTCAAGAATTGTTTTATTTATTTTGTGTGCACTGAAACTAAATTAGTTGATTAAAGTGACAACAACACAGATCAAATTAATTATCCCTTTGATAATTGTCAATTATATTTAGTTGTAAATCTAGACTTCTATGTATTTTTACATGCATTAACAATTAGCTCCTCCACAGCTCTGCTGCATTTGAGTGCTGTATGAAGATTTACTGATACAAATCTAATCTTCCATGTAAAATATTGCTTCATATTATTTGTCAGATGCATTGATTTGTTTCACAAATTTTCAATATAGCTTTTAAAGGAAATCAATTTGTTTCGTAAGTGATCTTTATCATGTCAGATAAAGAGTTGTGATAACTTGTTGATTTTCTTTTTATTAAAAATAGAAATCTGTATGAAACAATATAATAATGGTGGAGCTCCTTATGTTGTTAGCTCAGCAATTTAAAGTGATGAAAGATTTTCTCATTCCCACTTTCGCTTTAATAATTAATCTAGTGAGTGATCTTCGGGGCCCAGACACTCCTTGTATCACGGCATCGTAAAAGATCTCTCATCACTTCATACTAGTTAATGGCCCATTGCATCACATGCAGAAGCCAAGACCAAGCATGATGTATGGAGGAAGCCGATGTCTAGAGCAGAGATGAATGGGGCCAGGGTCTATTTATGTGATTTAGATAACTGTATTAAAGCACTATTATTCATTATGTTTATAATACTTTGATTTTCTGCTATTTATAGATAAATAATAAAGCCCTTCATCCATTTAAGAAGTGGAAAAATAGTTGGTTGGAGCATAATTTATATTAAAAGTGCAATGCCATCACAAATTGGAGTGTAATTACAGAATTTTAAACCCTTTGCAATATAATTATTGACTGAGGATTTTGTGCAGGAAGAACATTACAAATTGTGGATAGCATCCCCGAGTGTGTTTTGCAATTTTGAAATCTATATAATTGTGAAATAGTCTTAAAATTGAAAATAGCAGATCCAAACATTCTTGTGAAGAGATCAATCAGGAAGTGAAATTTGGTAGAGATAGGTAATTAAAACTGAGGTGAGAAAAAACATTTTCACCCAGAGATTTGTGAATTTGTGGAATTCTCTGCCAATTCACTGGATGGATTTAAAAGAGAGTTAGATAGAGCTCTAGGGGCTCACGGAATCAAGGGATATGGGGAGAAGGCAGGCACAGGTTACTGATTGTGATCATGGCTGATCATCCACAATGAATGGCGGTGCTGGCTTGAAGGGCCAAATGGCCTCCTCCTGCACCTATTTTCTATGTTTAACCAGGAATAATAGCAGAGAAGAATTGAAAGGGATGCCTCTACTTCCTTAGAAGGCTTGGGAAGTTCGGCATGTCCCCAAAAACTCTCATCAACTACTACAGATGCGCCATAGAAAGCATTTTATCGGGTTGCATCACGGCCTGCTTTGGGAACATCTCCATCCAAGACCACAAGAAATTACAGAGAATTGTGGACGCAGCCCAGACTATCACACAAACCAATCCCTCCCTTCCACTGACTCCATTTACATCTCGCGTTGCCTCGGCAAGGCCACCAGCATAATCAAAGACGGGTCTCACCCCGGTCACTCCCTCTTCTTCCCTCGCCCATCATTCAAGAAGTACAGAAGAGTGAGAATGCACACCTCCCAATTCAAGGATAGTTTTTTCCTAGCTGTTATCAGCTGCTATCAACAACTAGAGATTGGCCCTGAACTACTATCTACCTCATTGGAGACGCTCAGACTATCTTTAATCAGACTTTACTGGACTTTAACTTGCATTAAACGTTATTCCCTTTATCATGTACGTGTACACTATGGATGGCTCGAATGTAATCATATATAGTCCATCTGCTAACTGGTTAGCATGCAACAAAAGCTTTTCAATGTCCCTCAATACACATGACAATAAACTAAACAAAGGTGTAGAATCCTAATTAAATTGGAAATAGGAACTTAAATTACTACTGCAAAGTATTTGTGGTTGTTATAAAAGATGGTGAGGAAATAGGTACAGGAGGGGAGGTGGGACGTATTGATCTAGGATATACTACAATTATTAAAAACTGAGTGCTGATGAGATCTGGAATATACACAAAAAATTGTGCGTAGTGGAAGTAGATACCATTGGAACCTTTAAAAGGAAACTGGTCATGTACATAGATGACTAATTTGAAAAAGCCGTTGGGGAAAAGACAGTGCAGAATTAAACAATACCAATCTATATAGAAGACTATAGACAGGCAAAGTGTTCCAAATGGTTTCCATCTGTTCTATAAATTAATATAATTTTGTTACATATCCCCCTGAGAGCAAGAATAATTCAAGGCGGTATCATCAGGTAATGCTGCCAATCTGGTTTCCAAATTTGCCATCTGCCTTCATACATTTTAATGTTGGGGGATGGTTTGAAACTTAGTCAGTGGGTGAGAATTCATCTCAGGCAGTATGTTTGAGCTGTAATATTTAAAATGCACGATTGTGAATTGCAATCTACATATCGTTTTTCAGGTATGAAAATGGGTCTGCCTATTATCATGAAGATGATCGGGATGGTGTGGTGAAAGTCTGCAAACTCGTTATCCACTCAAATTATGAGGATTATGCAACAGAAGGTTTCCACGTCTTACAAAGAAAACTGCCTGTCCTCTATATTAGTGCTGCCAGTAGAACCGGTCTAGGCCAGTATATCTGCAACCAGGTAAACATCTACAACATTGTGCAAAATGATAATTCAAAAGGAATTTATTTTGGTTTAGTATATAATCTAAATTAAATGTGAATAGACACAGTTATGTATGAGGAACCATTCGGTGTATTCTTGCAATGCCTTCTCTCCTATTCATTATTTGGAAACATACTTGTTTCCATTTCTGTATCTGAATATTTTCTACCATTTTCTGAGGACTTAAGAGTATAATATAATTGTGACAATACACTTACATCAATACGGCCTCATGAAGCAACAAATTGTAAAATAAAATACTGTGCAAGAATATCAAATAAATATTTGCAGCAAATAACTTGCTGTATGGCAAAGGCCCACCTGATCTCTAAAAACTGACCACAATAATTATATATGGCTTAAAAATAATTTCAAATATAGTAATTTAGTAACATTGAATTAGTGGCATTTGTCAGAGATTTGTGATTTCCAAGAGCAAGCAGATGGAAAAACACAATGATATGCTAGAAACATTGAAGATTTTGCGCACGCAGTACAGCAAGAACTATAATTTGTATTTTAATTATTATTATACATAAAGTGAAAGTTTGGGGCATTCACGTGATCAAAGGAGAAGTAAAAATATTATGAACAAACAGTAAACATTCTATTCTAAAAATAATACTTCAAAATGTTTTTCTGATATCTTGCTTGTGAAATTGGGATGAGATTCCACATTTAAATTTTTTTAAATATATATTCCAAAAGTTAATTGTAATGGTGATTATTGTTTGATTAAGGCTGAGTATTTTCATTGGTTTTTGCAACACAATTATTAGTCTACAAACAAAAAGTGAAGTGCAGGTCGGTTGCCTCTGATGGACAGCAAAGTTTCACGGCAATCTTCAGTGGCTGTAAAAAGTATAAATGATTCTACATTTGCATCAGGAACACCTGAGCAGAATCAGTGATTTAACTAAGTATATGCAGGATATGGAAATTGCTATCAATCTTATACAATAAGAATACTGATAATTCAGGGCATGAATGAACTAAATAAAGATAGTGACACTTTTTCAACCCAAATGAACTTAACTGAAATAACTTGAGTGTTTTTCTAAAGTAATCAAATGATGTATTCATTTAGATTTCAGAATCTTTGCTTCTTTGCAAAGTTAATTTATTTGAAACGGCACAAGATGGTCCTGCCTCTGTTAAATTTTGTAGTTTTAGTTTCAGTATATGACCCATTTAAAATTTAAATGAAATTGCCACCTGCTTTTCCTCTGCCCTCCATTTCCCAGAATTTAGTGATGTGGTCTGAATGGCAACGTCCTGTAGTGATATGATGCAAACAACTAATACCATCTGAGCATGTTTTTAAATCTTTTTAATTAAAATTTAAATTTTTAGAGATTATAGGTACAAATCCAATTTCCCAACAGCCATTAAACCATGACATTTCAAATAAATCTTTAATGTTGTGAAATTGTCTGCACCCGTCCTAAGGCAGCTTTCAAATACCTTCTTGGGTGGAGGAGAAGGTGGACTCTTCCTTGTCTCCATCTCAGTTTCCTACCACTAATTTTGTACCTATGCCCTTTGTAGACATTCCTGCTAAAAGGAAAGAAATTCCATTATCTGCCCTATCTATGTCCTTCATACTTTTGCGCGCCTCAATCAGGTCTCTGTTGCACTCCTCTGCTAGGAAGTAAACAAAACCTGCTTAGTTGGTCTCCTCATTGTTCAAGTACTGTATCCAATGCAAACTATTGATAAAACATCTCTATATGGTTTCCAGAGCAATCAAATCTATAAATAATTTTAGATGTTGGTGATATAAAACAATAATGAGTAAAAACACTAGAAAGTTAATAAATAATTAAAAACACTTCTGCAAAGTAGTATGTTTTAAAGTAACTTTCAATTAATTTTAGAATAATCATTTTAGTTTATATTTTTCCCCATTGATATACAATAATAATAATAATGTACAATAATACAATAATAATGTGATTTATTGGAACTGTTCTGTAGTGAGTGCAAATTTTTCAGATCAACCAAATTATTGCCACCTGCTCAGTTCCTTTAAACCAAGTTTCCTACTTATATTTCCACACATTTAGCTAAATGCAGAAATCTAAACCATGATCACTAATCCTGCAAACTCTAAGTCCTGGGCTTCTGCAATTGACAGCACTTATGGGAATCCATAACTTTTTAAAACAGAAATATCTGACATGATTCTAAATAAAAGTTTTTTAGAAGACTGATGTATTGTTTATGAGAAGATGGGGATACTGCAACTTAATTTTGTGGTTTTTTTCAACCCCTTACATTTAGCTTGGTCTCCCCATTTCCTGTATGTGTCGTGTGCCTTGTAACACCATGTTTGGATCTCAGCATCAAATGGTAAGTTTTTGATTTGTTATAAATTGGGAAGTGGAGAAGGAAGGCAGATTATTATCTGAATGGTGTCAGATTAGGAAAAGAGAAGGTGCAACGAGACCTGGGTGTCCTTGTACATCAGCCACTGAAAGTAAGCATGCAGGTACAGCAGGCAGTGAAGAAAGCAAATGGCATGTTGGCCTTCATAGCAAGAGGATTTGATTATAGGTGCAAGGAGGTCCTACTGCAGTTGGACAGGGCCCCGGTGAGACCACACCTGGAGTACTGTGTGCAGTTTTGATCTCCTAATTTGAGGAAGGACATTCTTGCTATTGAAGGAGTGCAGCGTAGGTTCACCAGGTTAATTCCCGGGATGGTGGGACTGACATATGATGAAAGAATGGGCCGACTGGGCTTGTATTCACTGGAATTTAGAAGGTTGATCTTATAGAAACATATAAAATTCTTAAGAGATTGGAAAGATGCAGGAAAAATGTTTCCGATGTTGGAGTCCAGAACCAGGGTTCATAGTTTAAGAATAAGGTGGAGGCCATTTAAGACTGAGATGAGGAAAAACGTTTTCACCCAGAGAGTTGTGAATCTGTGGAATTCTCTGTATTGGAGGCCAATATATACACTGAATGTTTTCAAGAGAGAGTTACATTTAGCTCATAGGGCTAACAGAATCAAGGGATATAGGGGAAAAAAGCAGGAATGGAAAATGATTTTGGATGGTCAGACATGATCATAATGGATGGCGGTGCTGGGCCTACCCCTGCGCCTATTTTCTATGTTTCTATGAATGGGAATTTGTATTTGGATTGTATTTTTAATCCACATCTGCTTTGGGTAACTCCATTAAAGTATCACTTAACCCGAATAGATGTTATACTTGTGCACCATCTGAGAGTAGCTGAATTGCTAATCACATACCTTTCTTTGGTATTGATTGTGGTGGATATGCAAACTCAATTTGTTCTACTTTGGTGATTTTATTATTTATTGGTTAACAGGATATAGCTCTACTGGAAAGACTCATTAAAGATGATATTGAATGTGGAAAGCTTCCTCTCCTCCTTGTGGCAAATGCAGGTATGTTGCAAGAACAGCTCAAAGAAAACAATGTAGCCATTGCTGCCTTAATTACTTGTGCTTCCAAGTGATATGCAAACACGAGGCGGCAGATGCTGACAACTGAAGCAAAAAAAAACAGTTAGAGGAACTCTACATTTGTCGAGCAATTTGGTGTGGGAGGTTGGGGGTGGTGCGGGCAAGAGATCGCTTTAAAAAGTGAAGAACGCGATGTGAATTAAGAGAGAATGGTAGGAATGGTAACTTCAGTGTCTTTCTTTTCCCAAATTTAGAGTACTTTTATTGCCATCAAGCCCCAGTTTTCCACGTGCCACTCATCTCCTTAAATCCCTACCCAATGTATCCTTTACTCTCACCTCCAAGCATAGGAAATAAAGTCTTTGTCTCTAAGATACATCCCGTTAGTTATCTGTTGCTCTGCAGCTTTGTCTGCAACCTTAGCCTGTTCCCATATCTTATTTCACATTCTCCCCTTTCCAAGCTCATTTTGAAAATTATATCCAACTCCACAATTGATTACATTCCCATTGGCTCTTTGGAAATAGTATGAACTCTCTCTATCTTGCAAAATTGTCAGTCCCGTTCATAATTGCCTCATTGAATCGTCGATCCCTCCATCTCAAATTTCCTCTTTTCCTCAAGTCTTTGCACATATTATCATGCCTTTCTCATAACTCCATTTGGGATTATGTAATTCTGTACTAACAACACATTGAGATCCATCCATAAATATCCTTTGTGAAAGATTAACTACACCATCCTCCTGCACTATCTGTGTATCTTCGTCCAGCATACTGCGATGACTTGGTTCCACTCTTACTCATTTAATTACATTGTTGTTCATCACTTGCCCTCAAGTACGACCATGACATCTAGTCAGCGTTGTTATAATATAAATGGAGATGGCTGATTAGACAATATGAGCTCGAACTCCTTTAGCACAGGCGACAGAGGTGAGGAATGCTGTAGCATCAGTGGATCTGGTCATTTGAGATTCTCTTTGATGTGTCTTCATTAAATCATAGACGACTGATGTTTAACAATGGTGCAGAGGAAATCATTACTTTTTAATTTATTCATAAGGTCCAGAATTTATTGCCCAGGTCTAATTTCATCAAAACTGAATAACTTGCTAGTTCATTTCAAAGGGTAGTGGGCAATTAAGACTTGAGCACATGCAAGGTCGGGAGTTAATAGAGACCCATAGACTTTGCATGGAAACATGCCCTTGTACCTGTTGATTCCATGCTATCCATCAAGAGCCCATTTATGTCATTCCAGCAGTAAAGCCATTTTATTCTTACCACATTCCCATCATTTCCCGTACCCCCTCCCCCCTATATTTTACCATTAGTCTACAGACTAGGGCAAATTGTCTACACATTGCTGAAAAAATCTCAGATTAGGTGGGCAGAATATGTTAAAAGAATGTCTGATGACAGAATGCTCTGCCTCTTGCTGTCTACACCATACTTTGTTTTCATGCCCTCTCTTTAAGATTGTCCTTGTATCTCCCTACCATCTTCTATACCATCTGTGACTTAGTGTTTGGTAATTCCTTGTACTGACCCAATGAGAATAATATGTTAAGTTTTTGTCATATCCTTAAGGGTGCTGATTAGTTGATCTTCTGGCACATGATATTGCACATGACTAGAGTGCTTTAGTTGGTATTTATTCACTGCCGAGTATGTGGGCACCAGAGAGAGCATTGATGGTTATCAGCTCTGGAATTGAGGAACAGAGTGTCTTTGTTTAAACATGATTCTCGCAAGTACGATAGCCTATTCAAACAGGAAGGCTTTGTACTGATTATTAAATTAGTACTTTCACTGTGATCAGATCTGCAGAAGCTGCTAATGGGAAACAAATGATATGGTATTTTAAATAAAACATGCAGACTTTTAAAAAACTTTACTTTAGGCACACCAGGAGCAGGACACACGGATAAACTTCTACGCTTGAAGGAACTCTGCGGTCAGTACAAGATGTGGCTGCATGCAGAAGGGTAAGCATAAGCACCTCTGCAAAGTTCCTAACCCTACCTTGTACATTCTCATTCAAATCACTGATATAAACCACAAACACCAATGGGCCCAGCACCGATCCCTCGGCACTGGCGCACCACTAGTCTGGGAAACAACCTACCACCATCATTCTCTGTTTCCTTCTATGAAGCCAATTTTCTATCCAGTCGGCTAGCTCTTCCTGGATCCCATGCAATCTAAACTTCTACAGCAGCCTACCATATGCAACCTTATCTAACCCCCTGGCTGAAATCCATATAGGCCATATCTACAGTCCTGGCCTCATCAACCTTTTTGGTTACATCTTTAAAAAAATCAGATTTCTTGAGACATTATCTCCCACATATAAATCCATGCTGACTATCCCTAATCAGTCTATGTCTATCTAAGTGTGTATATATATCTTAGCCCACAGAATACTCTCCAGTAAATTGCCGACCACAGACATTAGGCACATTGATCTATCGTTCCCAGGCTTTTGCAACCTTTCTTAAATAGAGCACAGCATTAGCCACCCTACAGTCATTCAGCACTTCACCCATATTTAAAGATGATTCATATATTTCAGCCAAGCCAACTACAATTCCTTCTTTAGCTTCCCGGCTAAGAGTGGATGAAGCTTTGCCTTCTCCCATTTGGGGCTCTCTACATATTGCCTGAAGAAACCTTCCTGAACACAATTGACAAATTGCACCCCATCTAAACCTTTTTGCACTATTGACAGTCCCAATCTGTATTGAAGAAGTTACAAAATCCCCTACTATGACAATCCTATTAGTTCTGTAGCTGCCTGCAATCTCCTGGCATATTTGCTCTTCTAATTCCCATTCACTATTTGAGGGCCTATAGTACACACCCAACAAGGTGAACATCCCCTTTATATTTCTCAGCTCCACCCATAGAGCCTCACTGGACTACTCCCGTGACATTCTCCTTGATCAATAAACCGACCACCCCTCCTCTTCTACTCCCATCTTTATCTCTCCTGTAGCACCTGTACACTGGAGCATTATGCTGCCAGTTTTGTTCTTCTCTCAGCCAAGTTTTCATTACGGCTATTACATCCCAGTTGCACGTACCTATCAGTGCCCTGAGTGTATCTGCCTTGCCATCAGGCCTCTTACATTAAAGTAGATGCAATTCAATCCAACAATCCTTCCGAGCTCCTGCCTATTTCTGTCCACTGAACTTTCTTTCATCTTGTGTGTTTTATTCAGTGTGTTTCAGTTTTGCCGGTAATGCATTGCGTAATCTATATACTAAAACTCTCGTTTGTTATCTTGTTTGTGACTGAACTTCAGCCAAAACGGTACAGGATAGCGCGACAATTTTAGGCCCACCTTACTCACCATTGTTACTTTAGTGATAATCCAAACAGTTTTATTGAAATCGGTGTTATATTTTTAAAGTTATTCACATTTTTAAGTTTAAAAGGGGGGGAGGGGGAAGGGAGGGAAGGGGGGGTGGGGGAGAAGGGAGAGGGGAGGGGGGGGTTGAGGAGAGAGGGGAGGGAGGGAGGACAGGGTGCTGCACCAATGCGGGAGAGGTTTGGGCCCAACGGGTCCACTTGGTCTAGTATTTTATAAAACTCCTTTCAGAAGTCCACAAACACCAATCAGATTCCCTTCATCACCCTTTTGTTATCTGATCAGGGAAATCAAATTGGGCTGGTTCTATAACATTTACAAGTTTGTATAGTAATCTTTTTCCAACGTTTTTCACTAGTCTGGTGCGTAGCTAAAATCACTTTTGTTTTGTATTGCAGTGTTAATTTGGCCACATTGACACTTGGTTATGTTTCATCATCTGTACTGGTTAGTATCATTTTCAGTTTGTGATCTACATCTAGGTTAATGCAATTTCAAAGAGCATTTGATCTCCGAAGGCATTTTAGAATTTCAATTAGTTCTGATAAATGGAAAAGTACTGGTTCCAAAACAATGTATTATGGGACCAAGTGCTGTGTTGTTTTCAGAAAGCTTTGAGAACAAACCTTGTTTTCAATATAGAAATTAATCCTCAGAATATGACTTTACCTTTTGTATGGGTTTCATTAGGATTTATTATTTAAATTCATTGAACATTGTATAAGAATGTGTTCAGTGCAGTTTTCAACTCTTTCTAGGCTGCAACTAAATGTGACAGCATGACCTTGACTTTAGGACCTTGGTTGGGCCTCGCAGCTGTGCCTGCAGTGACATTATATAGACACGAGGATCCTTCGCTGGTGAGTGAATATTTCAAGAAGAATGTGTAAAGAAGTTAAGAATTTACATATGCAAATAGGTTCCTATTCTGTAATAATGAGTAACTTTGAATTTATTGACCTAAACAATTATTTGTGTCAAATGTTTGACTTAAAAATCCAGAAAAAATATCCATAATGCTATTACAAAAAATATAATTTGAAAATAAACTATTAGCCTACCAATTCAGAAGATTATCCAAAAGCTTTTGAAATCTAAAATATGTCCTGTGCTTTGATTATTTTAGTCTCTAGCTGCGGGCCTCACCACAAGTCAGCCAGTTGAGAAACTTCGAGCTTTGCCTCTCTGGCTCTCTCTGCAATACTTGGGACATGATGGGATAGTTGACAGAATCAAGTATGCTTCACAGCTGGTAAGTGTTAACATCTTTCAGCCTGATTCCTACTCATTTTGTCAATGAGAGAAACATCGATAAGTGGTGCTTCAAATCTGATTTAAGTGAATAATAATCCTCATTGAACGCATGATCTTTTGGATGACACCGATTTGAGCTTGAAATTAATAAGTCAGGCAGACTTTGATAGTATTTGTGAGAGGAATCATTGAGAAGGTAAAAATAGTACTTTGATCAGATATTCTGTGCAATCATTTGATGTGCTATTTCAACTACAGGTATCAATGGCTTTCCCATTTCCCTTAAATCCACTAGTATTCAAAAATCTATTGATCTCACTTTGGCCTGGAAAATTGCAAAGATTCAATCTTGTAAATTAAGAAGTTTCTCCTTAACAATAGACAATAGGTGCAGGAGTAGGCCATTCGGCCCTTCGAGCCAGCATCGCCATTCAATGTAATCATGGCTGATCATTCTCAATCAGTACCCCGTTCCTGCTTTCTCCCCATCTGCCATGCATTCGCCCACTCACCGTGGGCTGCGGAAGAATTGCTGCCTTACAGCGCCAGAGACCCGGGTTTGATCCTGACTATGGGTGCTGTCTGTACAGAGTTTGTATGTTGTCCCTGTGACCTGAGTGAGTTTTCTCCGAGATCTTCGGTGTCCTCCCACACTCCAAAGACGTACAGACATGTCGGTTAGTTGGCTTGCTGTAAATGGAAATTGTCCCTAGTCTGTAGGGTAGTGTTAGTGTGCGGGGATCGCTGGTCAGTGCAGACTCGGTGGGCCGGAGCTTGTTTCCGCACTGTACCTCTAAATTAAACTAAATATGTGAAAGGAATACAAACAAGGCAGACAGAATATTATTAGGAGAAAATATTGTTTTAGTCTCCTTAAGGAAAAATGTTCTTGTCTTCATTGCATTTCCTATTAAGGCAAGACTTATTTTTGGGAGCATGGGATTTCCCCAAGATGATATATTAAATAGACTTGGGCAGTTTTCGCCAGAGATTAAAAGAATGAAGGGAGAATTAATCAAAATATTAAATTCCTAGGGTGCCCGACAGGGATGCTGGGAGAGTTTAGAATCAAGCAGTATCAGATTACGAGATCTGCCATTTTCTACTATGTCAGAAAGCCTTTGACAAGGTCCCACATAGGAGATTGGTGGGCAAAATTAGAGCACATGGTATTGGAGGTAGGGTACTGACATGGATAAAAAGTTGGTTGACAGACAGAAAGCAAAGAGTGGGGATAAATGGGTCCCTTTCAGAATGGCAGGCAGTGACTAGTGGGGTATCGCAAGGCTCGGTGTTGGGACCGCAGCTATTTACAATATACATCAATGACTTGGATGAAGGGATTAAAAGTACCATTAGCAAATTTGCAGATGATACAAAGCTGGGTGGCAGTGTGAACTGTGAGGAAGATGCTATGAGGTTGCAGGGTGACTTGGACAGGTTGTGTGAGTGGGCGGATGCTTGGCAGATGCAGTTTAATGTGGATAAGTGTGAGGTTATCCACTTTGGTGGTAAGAATAGGAAGGCAGAGTATTATCTGAATGGTGTCAAGTTAGGAACAGGGGACGTACAATGAGATCTGGGTGTCCTAGTGCATCAGTCACTGAAAGGAAGCATGCAGGTACAGCAGGCAGTGAAGAAAGCCAATGGAATGTTGGCCTTCATAACAAGAGTAGTTGAGTATAGGAGCAAAGAGGTCCTTCTGCAGTTGTACAGGGCCCTAGTGAGACCGCACCTGGAGTACTGTGTGCAGTTTTGGTCTCCAAATTTGAGGAAGGATATTCTTGCTATTGAGGGCGTGCAGCGTAGGTTTACTAGGTTAACTCCCGGAATGGCAGGACTATCATATGTTGAAAGACTGGAGCGACTAGGCTTGTATACAATGGAATTTAGAAGGATGAGAGGAGATCTTATCGAAACGTATAAGATTATTAAGGGGTTGGACACATTAGAGGCAGGAAACATGTTCCCAATGTTGGGGGAGTCCAGAACAAGGGGCCACAGTTTAAGAATATGGGGTAGGCCATTTAGAACTGAGATGAGGAAAAACATTTTCAGTCAGACAGTTGTGAACCTGTGGAATTCTCTGCCTCAGAAGGCAGTGGAGGCCAATTCTCTGAATGCATTCAAGAGAGAGCTAGATAGAGCTCTTAAGGATAGCGGAGTCATGGGGTATGGGGAGAAGGCAGGAACGGGGTACTGATTGAGAATGATCAGCCATGATCACATTGAATGGCGGTGCTGGCTCGAAGGGCCTAATGGCCTCCTCCTGCACCTATTGTCTATTGTCTTATACTGCCCGTTATTTTCCAGCTTCTTCTTGAAGCCACTTCCCCTTCCGAACATGTTTTGTGTCATCAGTAAAGTTGAAGCTCTCACAGAGATGGGTAAGGCCCAAGCACAGTTTATTGTAGTCCCCCACTAGTTGCAGCGTGCTGTGCAGAAAGTAATGAGTATATTCCTTCTAATTTCTGTCATTACTCTCTGTTCATGGTAATAGATTATCTCCTCCCTTTCCCTATAATCCCAAGAACCATTTTCTTGGTTTAATAATGTTTTGGCACTCTGAAAACTTACTGAAAATCTAAACGCATAAAATTCACTTTTTGAAGGTAGGTGAAGGTTACAATGACAGGGATCTCTGTCCTCAAATAGGCTTCACCTAGCTATTAAATTATTGGACTATTTCACGTTTATGTCTGTCCATCATTGTAGGACTATCAAAGAATTTAAGCGCAAATGAGAATATTAGAAGAATATTAAAATATTAGGCCTGCATAGAGTGGATGTGGAGGGGATGTTTTTTCACTAGTGGGGGGACCAGAAGCCATAGCCTCGGAATTAAAGGATGTTCCTTTAGTATGGAGATGAGGAGGAATTTCTTTAGTCAGAGGATGGTGAATCTGTGGAATTCATTGCCACAGAAAGCTATGGAGGCCAATGGATATTTTAAAGGCAGAAATAAATAGATTCTTGATTGGTATGGGTGTCGGGGGTTATGGGGAGAAGGCAGGAGATTGGGGTCAGGAGGGAGAGATAGATCAGCCGTGATTGAATGACGACAGAGTGGACTTGATGGGCCAAATGGCCTAATTCTGCTCCTATCACTCATGAACATGTGCATTAAGTGCATGTGTAAATGGATAGATTTTGGATTATGTGTGTATGACAGACAGCCGAATTATAAACATCATAGACATAGGCCAGAAGGAGATGATGGTGAAACAATCAAATGATTACTGAGGTTCACTTGTCAATACAGGAAGAATAAAATGAATACCTACGATCCTAAATTATGAAGAGAGAATGATCCTAGATATTATGATACTTAATATTATATATTATGTCTTTTTTATATTTTTGTGCCAGATAATAAAAACTAGAGGAGGCATAATTGGAGGAGGAATTGCACTTGCAATTCCTGAAGGAAATGTGAAATCAAGAATAAAAATTCTTGAAGTGAGTGTGAGACTTTGGATTGAAAGCAGCAACACTAGTAAACTGCTGTGTCACATAAACAAAATGTTTGGCTCCCTGCACAGTGGGGTTGGAGGAGCTAAGAGGGCGGGTAGGAACATTGAAGAGTGGAGCAGATGCCTTGAGACCATTCTATTTGGAATGTTGTAAGGAGAAAAGGGATTCTTCATGACACCCAGTCACGAGTGTTGTGAATTGCAGAGGACAAAGGTAATCCTATTGGTTCAGGGAGTGGGGGGGAGGGATGAGGGATAAAGTTTAGGAAAAGAAACAGATGCAATTGCACACCCCATCAATTGTAATTTGAGAAAAGAATGTCCCAATTTGACATCTCTTGTCGTGGGAAACCTCAACATAAGCTGGAAGAACAGTAACTCATTGTCTAACTCATAGTAACAGTAAAGCATAGTCATTTTTAATTCCATATTAACTGCATTCCTAAGTAATTTAGTGATTAAGTCTCCATTCAGAAATTGCCACCTTGCTTTAGTCATTTTGTATCTCCTCTATTCCACACTTTCCCATCCTGGTCTTATTTTGCCCAGCCTTCCTATCCCCCTTTTCTACATTTTAATCTTGTTTTTTTTAAAGAAGAAATCTTAACGTAAAACATTAACTCAAATGCTGCTTGACCTGTTGAGTATTCCTAGCATTTTAGAAACATAGAAACATAGGCATAGAAAATAGGTGCAGGAGGAGGCCATTCGGCCCTTCGAGCCAGCACCGCCATTCAGTGTGATTGTCTACAATCAATAACCCGTGCCTGCCTTCTCTCCGTATCCCTTGATTCCACTAGCCCCTAGAGCTCTAACTCTCTCTTAAATCCATCCAGTGATTTGGCTTCCACTGCCCTCTGTGGCAGAGAATTCCACAAATTCACAACTCTGGGTGAAAAAGTTTCTTCTCACCTCAGTTTTAAATGGCCTCCCCTTTATTCTAAGACTGGCCCCTGGTTCTGGACTCGCCCAACATTCGGAACATTTTTCCTGCATCTAGCTTGTCCAGTCCTTTTATAATGTTATATGTTTCTATAAGATCCCCTCTCATCCTTCTAAACTCCAGTGAATACAAGCCTAGTCTTTTCAATCTTTCCTCATATGACAGTCCCGCCATCCCAGGGATCAATCTCGTGAACCTACGCTGCACTGCCTCAATTACAAGGATGTCCTTCCTCAAATTAAGAGACCAAAACTGTACATAATACTCCAGATGTGGTCTTACCAGGGCCCTATACAACTGCAGAAGAACCTCTTTACTCCTATACTGAAATCCTCTTGTTATGAAGGCCAACATGCCCTTAGCTTTCTTCACTACCTGCACGCCAACTTTCAGTGACTGGTGTACAAGGACACCCAGGTCTCGCTGCACCTCCCCCTTACCTAACCTAACACCATTGAGATAATAATCTGCCTCCTTGTTTTTGCCGCCAAAGTGGATAACCTCACATTTATCTATATTATACTGCATCTGCCACGCATCTGCCCACTCACTCAACCTGTCCAGGTCACCCTGCAACCTCCTAACATCCTCTTCGCAGTTCACACTGCCACCCAGCTTTGTGTCATCCGCAAATTTGCTAGTGTTGCTTCTAATTACCTCTTCAAAATCATTAATATATATGGTAAATAGTTGCGGCCCCAACACTGAGCCTTGCGGCACTCCACTCGCCACTGCCTGCCATTCTGAAAAGGACCCGTTTACTCCTACTCTTTGCTTCCTGTCTGCTAACCAATTTTCTATCCATGTCATTTTGTATGCCTTCCTACTAGCCTTTTTCAGTCCATGCATAAGGGAACCCGGATCCCTCTGCTCAGAGCTTCCTAATCTTTCACAATTTAGCTAACATACTTTTATCCTGACAAAGGTGAACAGTTTTACATTTCCCCCAATTATGTTCTATCTGCCAGATATTTGCCCATCAATTTGTCTTACTCGCTGTTTTGCTCCCTGTGCAATCTTCATATCTTTCTTACCTTTGTGTGTCATCACCAAATATAATGATCATATTTACAGTATTTTCATTCCAAGTTGTGTAAAGCTGAGTTCCAGCATAGCACTCATTACACCTTGTCAGACAAAAAAAAAGATTAATTTATGCCTACCTTTCTTTCCCAATAATGAGCTAATCTTCCAATTCAATCTTTTAGGTTTCATTTCATATTGTTGGTATCAGTAGGTAACTTCCTTTTAATACTGGATAACAGGTTCAGGAAATGTATTTTTTAAACCATTCTTCAAAAAGCAGTTTGAAGTTTGTTTGTAACGAGGCATTCAGCAGAAAAGATTAGCTCATTTATTTAATGTCAAATTCGGTTGACTCTACTCCAATACTAGTTGGTGAAGTAATATTGCTCTGTCCATGGACAGTGCAGAGTCAATTTTAGGCATCCTTTCAAAGTCCTTTTTTAGTAAACAAGGATACAGCAACATGGCATGGTAACCCATGTTGGGTGTTCATTGGGACGAATGGGAGAATCACATTCCATTCTTCAGCAACCTGATTCCTTTAACACCACATCTTATCTGGCAGTAATTCTGGCTCCTTTCTGTTTGTGGATGGGTGAGGAATATCTCGCCATTTTTATTGTAACTCACTCCTGATTACATTCCAGAATTATAAAAAGCATTGCACTGACGTTTTTCAATTACACCTACGCATTAAACATATTTGCAGCGATTCTTTTTGAAATTCTAACCACCTGGGTGTACCCATTGTGGATGAGGGTGGGGAGTGATAATTGCAGTCTCAAAGGTCAGTTTTGGGAACTGTGTACTGATTTAAAATAATGTCTACAAATCGGAAGCTCAAAGCAAAGCTTACAAACATCATCAATTTTGGGAAGGGAAGAATCAAATCTGAAGAGAATACCAAAGAAGAACAATTTTTTTCAGAAAAAAAGGTATAATTGACAGATAAAATGTGGCAGGCTTTTTATCTTCATTACTCATCAGGAAGGCTGTCTCCGTCCTAGGGGCAGAGTTGGATTCATGGGAGGTGGTCTTGGAGGGGAGCATGCTCCTTCAATCTGTGGAGCATCTTAGACAATACAGCTCACCCCATCCATGACATGCAGGTCAACCTGAGGGGTACCTTCAGCAACAGACTGGTTCCACAAAGATGCAGTACAGAACGCCACAGGAGATCCTTCTTCCCTGTGGCAATCAAACTGTTACAACTCCTCCCCCTTCTGTCGTGGGGTAGACTGACTCCCCTTCCCCACCCAATCTTTGCACATCCCCAATCCTTTCCACTCCTCCCTTTAATTACATGTTTCATGTGCCTTGTGTTTTATGACTGTTGGCAGATCAATTTCCTTCCTGGGATAAATAAAGTTCTATTGTTTCATAGTAGAGAAAAATGTTGAAGCAGTGAATAGTGAAATAAGGAGATGTCGAGGAATAATGAATATCAGGTTTAATGAGTACTATCTGTTATGGAATACTAATCAAAGCAAATTGTAATTAGCCAAAATAATGCCATAAATTGAAGCAAATTGCACAGTGATCAGGTAAATCCTTGAATATCATGTTCAGTTTTTTGTCTTTGAAGCGCAAGCGTGAAAGCCCTTGGTGGCCAGGCAGAGGAATTACTTAGCTAATCCATATACGGGAGACGCTTGAAAGGAAGAAGTACAAATTTGCCCCTAGCAGCGTCAAGAAAATAATACAATGTGTAAGTTGGCAGGCAAGGTGGAAAAAGATCATTGTGGAACAAAAAAAAGACATGAACATTGAATTCTCCATTTTAGTTAACTACAATACCCCCACCTCTTCCCCCACCCCTCTCCCTCGTGCCCATCCCTGGACATGGATTTCTCCCCTTCCACCTATATTCCTTTCTCTAACATTTCCGTCACCTCCGATGTGTTCCCACCACAAGTCACATCTTCCTATCCCCACCCATTCCTGCCTTCCACAGTCAGCTCCCTCCGCAACACCTTGGTTCACTCATCCCTTCCCACCCAAACCATCCCCTCCCTAGGTACAACTGCAGGAGATGTTGTCATTGTACCTCTTATCATATCATATATATACAGCCGGAAACAGGCCTTTTCGGCCCTCCAAGTCCGTGCCGCCCAGTGATCCCCGCACATTAACACTATCCTACACCCACTAGGGACAATTTTTTTAAAACATTTTACCCAGCCAATTAACCTACATACCTGTACATCTTTGGAGTGTGGGAGGAAACCGAAGATCTCGGAGAAAACCCACGCAGGTCACGGGGAGAACGTACAAACTCCTTACAGTGCAGCACCCGTAGTCAGGATCGAACCTGAGTCTCCGGTGCTGCATTCGCTGTAAAGCAGCAACTCTACCGCTGCGCTACCGTGCCGCCCTCACATCTTCCCTCACATCCATCAAGGGACTCAGGTGAGATCCTTCCAGGTGAGACAGAAATTCACGCGCACCTCCTCTAACCTCATTTACTGCATCCTGTGTTCCCGTTGTGGCCTCCTGTACATCGGCGAGACCAAATGTAGACTCAGCGGCTGTTTTGCTGAACACTTGTGCTCGGTTAGCGAAGGCCTACTGGATCTCCTGGTTGCTATCCATTTTAAATCCTCCTCTCATTCCCATACTGACGTTTCTGTCCTGGGCCACCTCCATTACAAGTGAGGCCACACGCAAACCAGAGGAACAGCACCCCATATTCCACTTGGATAGCTTACAACTCAACAGTACTTGAATTCCCCAATTTTAGGTAACTACCAAACACTCCCTACCCCCTCCCCTATGACCTGGATTTTTATCTCCTTCTCCCCTCCCCTTGCACTCACATTCCTTCACCAAGGAGAAGGACGTTATGGACAACGATATCAGTGTGAAGAATATAACCCAATGGTTGCTAAGGCAGTTTGAGATTGAGAAAGAGGTTGGTGCTGAGGCCCTTGAAGAGCATCAAGATGGATAAGGTATGTAGGATAATTGGCTGGGTAAATGTAAAAATTGTCCCTAGTGGGTGTAGGATAGTGTTAATGTACGGAGATCGCTGGGCGGCACGGACTTGGTGGGCCGAAAAGGCCTGTTTCCGGCTGTATATATATGATATGATATGATAAGATCTGATGGGATCTATCCCAGGTTATTGATGGAGGTAGGAGGAGATTGTGGGGTCCTTGTCGAGGGTCTTTGTTTCTTCTCTAGCCATAGGCAAAGTCCCAGAGGACTAGAGAGTTGCCAATGTTGTTCCTTTGTTTAAGGGAAGTAAAGAGAATTCAGCAACCATAGGTTGGTGAGCCTCATGTCAGACATAGGGAAACTATTGGAGTGAATTTTTTGAGGTAGGATTTACTCCCATTTGGAAGAGAATGGGATAATTAGAGATGCCAGCATGGTAGGTAATTCGTGACTCACTAACTTGATTGAGTTTTTTGAGGAGGTGACGAAGGAGATTGATGAAGGTAAGACAGTGGATATTGTTTACATGGATTTTAATCAATCATTTGATAAGGTCTCTCATAGTAAGCTGATCCAGAAGAGTAAGATGTATGGGATTCACAATGACTTGGTTGTATGGGTTCATAACTGGCTTATTCATAGAGGACAGAGGGTTGTGGAAGGTAGATATTCTGGATGGAGGTCTGGCCAGTGGAGTTCCGCAGGGATATGTGCTGGGACCTCTACTTTTTATGAGTTGGTGAGTATTGCAGATGACACCAAAACTGGAGGAGTTACAGACAATGAGGAAGGCTGTCAAAAGGTACAGCCGGATACAGATCAGTTGCAGAAATGGATAGATGGAGTTTAGCCTGAGCAAGTGTGAGTTGTTATACTTTGGGAGGTTGAATTTAAGGAGAGAGTATACAGTTAATGGAAAGACCCTTAACAGCATTGACATGCAGAGGGATCTTGGAGTCCAAGATTATAGTTCACTAAAGGTGGCCGCACATGTAGATCGGGTGGTAGAGAAAGCATGTGGTATGCTTGCCTTCTTTGCTAGGGGCATTGAATATAACAGTCAGAAAGTCATGATGCAGCTCTATAGGCTGCATTCTTGAGTGCAGTTCTGGCCAACTCATTACAGGACAGATGGGGAAGCTTTGGAGAGGCTGTAGAGGAGGTTTACCAGAATGCTGCTTGGAACAAAAGGTTTCAGCTGCTGGGGGAAATTGGATAGACTTGGATTGTTTTTTCTGGAACATCGGAGGTTGGGGGAAGACTTGATATAAGTATATAAAATTATGAGAGGCATAGATGGGGTAGACAGCCAAAATCTTTTTCCCCAGGGAGAAAATGTCCAACATGAGGTGAGAGCAGGAAAGTTTAATGGGAAATGCTGGACAAATGTTGGGGGCCTGGAACGCGTTGCCAAGAGTGGTGGATCCAGATACGATAGTGGTGTTTAAGAGGCTTTTAGATAGGCACATGGAAGGGCAAGAAATTGAGGGATATGGATCGTGTGCAGGCAGTTGGGGTCAGTTTAACTACACATCATGTTCAGTACAAACATTGTGGGTAAAGATTCCATTCCTGGGCTGTTCTGTGCTATGTTGCCCTCTCTCCCCCCCCCCCCCTCCCCCTCATCTCCCTACAATCAGACTGACAAAGGGTCCCGATGCAAAATGTCACCTATCCATGTTCCAGAGATGCTGCCTGACCCGCTAAGTTACTCCAGCACTCTGTGTCTATATTTTGCAGCTCCTTGTTTCTAATTGTGGAACCACCAGATTAGTTGAAGTTAGTTAGGCAAAGGAACAGGCACAAAAAGCAACGGGCAAACTTTAATGGTTGAATGGTATTTTACTGTCGCATGTACCGAAGTACAGTGAAATTATTTTTTGCATATAGTTCAGTACAAGCATTACTATACATAAGCACATCCTGGGTATTATACAAGTGTATAGAAATAGTACATTGAGAAAGTATACACGAGTCGCCAGGTTTGGCGTCATTTTCAAGTCCCAGTAGTTGTGGGTGTCGAGTTCTTAACCTGGCCATGAAGGCCCGACGTCCTGGTGACGTTGTATGGTCAACCAGGTCAAGCATGGTCATCGGTGTCCTCCTCTGCTCCGTGCAACTGTAGGTCACATCTGGGCCACGCACTCGGCCTCTAGGAGTGACGCCGATCCTGCCGATTTAGGAGTTGTATCCAGATTTTCCTCTTCCTCAGAATGCAATGGAAATGAGGATACAGGGAATGGAAACATTTAAATTATGTGATGTTATTATCTTTTGTTCTGATAGATAATCTCAGTTGGGCCAGACGGCCATCTTGTGATAGTAATTTTGTTGTGTGCTTGTGTACAATGAGGAACCTGCTTCCTATTTTGGTCAGGGCCACATTCTTAACAGCAAGTAGAGAGCTTATGATTTTGTTTTTTGCTCCATTGTCTTGAAGATGTGTTTTTATTTAATACTGTTGGATTGGATTCTGTCTGGTTCACACATTTTAATAGTTTGTCAACATCCACAATAAAGACGAACGAGGCATTGAACAATGTTTCCGTTATATAAAGTAATAAACTTTGTTGGTAAAATCGGAGAGAAATAAAACCGGTAACAATCGCTTTTTTTTTTCAGAGCCAAAGGCTGCTGGAAAACTTAAAACAAATAAGTTTCATCAGAACCTCAGTATGTATTGTACTTTTATTTTTCTGGCTTTGTTGATTTGATTCAGTAATAGTGCTATTGCAGCATTCGTAGCATAAACAGTTGGATTAACATCCCGCGGGATAACAGTAATACTTTAAATGCTTATTTCTAGTTAATTAGAATTTATACCAGTTGCTATTGATAAAGATCAAATTAATTCTGAACCAATTTTCTGCATGTACTCTTGAAATAACATTTGTTTTAAGAAAGCACTTTTCCAAGGTGTTATGTCAATTCAATGTAACTGCCCAATTAATGGCGGGCAGGAAAAAAGTTATCTTTAAATGCATAGATTCTTTCAGTATTAGCTTTGCACTCAGTATTTCCTTGCACCTATCTTTATTTGATTCAGGTTGAAGATATTGGGTTAATTAACAATTGCTTAATTGAAATTTCAAATATGAAATTGGTAATAAAATAGCTTCAAATTTGCTGAGTGAATCTCAAAACACCATTTCTGCAATATTGCCAAGGAAACTTGGTGCATGCTAGTATGTTAGCGCCGTAATTATTATCTTGCTAAATGCTTTGCGAACAAAATGCATGAATGTGCTGCTTTTAATGTTTTATACTTTAAGATTTGTGGATATGGTTTTAGTCTTCAGTCTAAACATTATTTTTTCTGCAGTTTGGAAGAAGTTTATTTTAAAGTTATGTTTAAAATAAACTTAAATGCTACTTGTCAACAGAAGGAAATTTCCTTACAAGAAGGAAATTTCTCATCTTTCTCCTTTTTAAGTTGATTGAGGCTACAATGATCAACTTCAAAAAATAGATATATATTCCTCGTGTATATTTAAAATGAAAGTGTTGTATAATATATTTAAATTCTATTGTAAACATGAAAGGAAAATACTTGTCATCAATCTCTGGGTACATTTTTCATGACGAACTGCAACAATCACATGCCTTTAAAATTACATATTATACTAAAAAATAGCCAAAAGCAGACATTTATTGACACTGATCCCAAGGAGGTGATATTAGAAAAGGCACATTAAAAGATTGATCAAAGAGAAAATTATTAAGGAAAGAGAAATTTAAGTATGAAATTCCAGGGGATTGGATCTTGGCAAGCTATCGGTTTTAGCTTGAGGTTTAGAAAATGATTCAAATAGTGGAAATCAATGTCCACATGAGGAAAATATGGTGTGTGGAAGTTACAGTGAGGTCTAGGGCAAGGCTACATTGAATTATAATGACCAGTAAAATCAGCACATTTAGATTTGGACTATTATTGTCGCCTGTGCTGAAGTATAGTGAAAATTTTTGTTTTGTGTGCTATCCAAATAGATCAGATTGTATGCATAAATACAATCAAGTCAAACTCAAGTTCATAAGTTAGAGCAATTGGGAAGATATAGCCTGCAGAATATATTTCTCAGCATTGTAGCGCATCATAGTTGTAGACTATATCCAATGTTCACAGTGGTGTAGAGGTGTATCTGACAGAACCCTGGGTTATGGAAGGAGTGTTCAGAAACCTGATAACAGGAGAAGGAACTGTTCCTGAGTCTGATGGTGCATACTTTCAAGCTTTCTTGTCTACTTGTGTCCCAATGTTTGTAATGGGTGCTACAGAACAGCAGTAAATGAGACTTGGAAAGCCATTGCATGTCTAGGTTTTATTCTAGTGAAATGACTATTTGCTGAAGAGAATTAGCTGTTTTTTTAAGAAAGTACTCTGGGTACAATATATAGGCTTTTAGTTAATACACAACCGTAGATGTCAAAAAGCATTGTATTTATTTGGCGACAGATCATGCATTCAGATATAATCATAAAAATAGTTTGTGAATAATTTTCTAATTTATAATGTTAATGTTTATAATAAAACTGATCTTGCCGAATCATTCCAGGACATGATCAGCACATCCAAGGAACTGACATTTACTGGAAAATCTGTAGGGAATATCTTGGGGGATATTGTTTTGGCAATAGTAGGTGGGATTAAAATATCACTGGCTAAATTGTTTATGCTAACTTGCATCCAGTTCTCTTTGAAACATTAATTATATGATGCTAAAACTTCCATGATCCATTCCAATGCAGATTTTTGTGTGGTTTGGTATACTTGTATCATTCAGAATATTACTAATTGCCATGTTCGTAAATGCAACAATTTCAAATGTAATTATCTGCTGATGGCAAGGAGGCTGTTCAGTGTGGCTAACATTGACGATAACAGCGTACATTATACGATACAGTTTGCTGTGGGTTGCTTTTCAAGAAAACTGTGAATTGGAGAAAACGTAGGACATTTTTCCAACAAAGAAAACTGCTCTTGCAGTTATCTTTTAGTTTTCCGATACTCTTATGCTGCCTCTTAGATTCAAATTCGGCCTTACCAGACTAGATGAAATATTTTCTCCATGTGAGAATAAGTTTGATATCTCAGTTCAAATGCATATGATCATAATTTGATATTAAATTTGAATCATTTTGGAAAAGAGGTGTTTTTAAATGACTTCATATGTATATTAGTTTCACAATTTCAATACTGCTGATTATGTGTTTCACCCTACCACACCAAATAGCCTTTTGTGATAATTGGTGAAGAGCCTTCAAACCACCAGTACCACAAAAGTATCTCTGTTTGGGCATGTACTCTTAAGTGTCATTTGTCATTGCAAGTATACATTGGATATATATTTTGTAAATTCCATGTGGAAATCTTTCGGATTGTAATGGATCATGTGCAAATTATTCCCATTGGCTGTTGTTCTGTATGGTAACGATACTTTGAATGCTCATGATGTTAGACCTTGTACAACCTGCTGTATGTGCATGGCATAACATGCATGTGATAGAGTATTCATTTTATTTTGTGAAAAGAAAAATTGAAAAGATTTTACTAGCTGCATGGCAATGAAGGGCCTTTGACATATTAAGGAGCTTTGTGAATGTGCTATTAAATACTTTATATAACAAAGTACGGAGTAACAGTAGATAATGGGTCAAAGAGCATTTAGAGTCTGTTAATCCTTTGGCTTCGATGTGTTTAAACACAAAGCATATCGTGCCAAAACTTGACTTTTATCTGAGATTGCAAGTTAAGTGGATTCATATGTTTTAAAAAAATTATTAAAATAATTGGAATTATTTAAAATAATTCCCACGATGGAAAACCACTCAAACTAGAGGGCATAACTTTAAGGTGAGAGGGGCAAAGGTTAAAGGAGATGTGCAGGGTACATTGTTTACACAGGGTGGTGAGTACATGGAATGTGCAGCCAGGGTTGCTGGTTGAGGCAGATATGATAGAGGCATTCAAGATTTTGGATAGGCATATGGATATGTAGGGAATGGAGGGATATGGATTATGCACAGGTAGATAAGAGATTATCTTGGCAACATGTTCAGCTTGAACATAGTGGGTTGAAGGGCCGATTCTTATGATGTACTGTTCTATGTTTAAATGATTATTTAAAACATTTTTGTTTTTTATATGAAAAACTTTTAACTTTATAGCACCAGCACTCTCAAGTCCCTTGACACCTCTGATTTCTGAATTCTCTCCCCATTTAGAAAATAGTCTATGCCTTTATTCCTACTACCAAAATTCCTACTCCACACTTTGCAATGTTGTATTCCATCTGCCACTTCTTTGCCCACTCTAACTTTTGAACACTACAATAACTACTTGCCTTTATAGTGCATTTAACAAAATCCAAAGATGCATCCCAAATAGAATTGGAATAAAGGTGGAAACAGATAATTAAAGAATGGGTGTAAAAACAAAATGCAGGTTTTTGTGTAGTTGGAAGGAAAACACGGAGAACATGGGACCTGGAATGGAAGTTTCCAAGAAGAGGGAAAAGGAAGGGTATGAAGAGAGGTTTTGGAGCTGGGATCAGTGCCTGATGCAAACAGGTAGGTGATTGCAGGAACGAGAATAGAGGAAGTTACAAGGAACCTTGGGGAAATTGATGAAGAAATATTGAAAAATTACACGTTGACAGAAAACAAGCCAACGGAGATTAGCGCGAGGCAATGTAGGCTAGAAATAAGGAGACTCTGTTTCTGCAAAAAGAAGAGGCATAAAAAAAATCTACTCCAGACATAATCAGGGTTTTGGCAACAAAGTAGAGAAACATTTTATGGAATTGAAAATAAGTGGCCTTTTGATAATTTGACTTGTGTTTGAAGCTTTTTGCGCTGTGGAGGATACTAAAAGGTTTTGTTGTTTATAGATTCATTTTCACTGGCTTTCTTCGAGTTTCCTCTTTCCTTCCTAGGGTCAAGTCCTAAATCTTGCTATATTATTTTTCCATTTTCCTGCCAAATTCCTTTCTGTCCCCTTCTCTTCTGAAGACGTTATTCCTTGCTGGATGCCGCTCACCCTCTGGTACTTCGTCCAATGGCCCTTCATGTGTAAGCCATGATGGTGAGTGCCAGCAGGATAATCAGTTATTGGAAGCATCACAGTTTGATATTGTCCTTGCCTGAAGTCTGTACAGCAGCATCTAGCAAAGACTGCTGAATAGCTATGAGGAGCAGCACATTTTGGCTAACCCTTTTAAAATCAAATTCATTGGAGCTGACTTGTATGCTTCTGCAAATTTCCCATCTGAAATTTGATTCGGCTTAGGATCAATGATCTAACTTTATAATCCTTCAGTGATTAATTCCTAACGTATTGGGGAATCCAGAGTGTTGCTATGTAGTATTTCGTCTTTTATCCCTGCTTTTAAAAAAAATTAACATTCTGATTTGTCTGTTTTCTATTCCTCAACTGACCTACCCATTGTTCTAGAACTGACACCCACATTACTTCCCTGATTGGCTGACACTTGCTTTTAATGTGGTTCTTTGAAGAGTCATGTTAGGTCATTAGCAATGAACCTACACATCATGCAAGTGAGTTTCCTATGAATGTGCTGAGTGCTCCATTTGATCAACAAACGAACTCTTTGAATGTGCTTAATTGGCTGCCATTCAGTTATCTAGTTGATGCTCTAAGATTAACTGTGTGGCAAATGCTGTTTAGTAAAATGGGAGAGCATTTTGGATATCAGGGATCATGCATGGATGTTACGTCTGTAATAAGGAACTATAAAATAATACTGACCGCAGTATCTTTTGAGTGTTTTTGAACTCTTTGAATCAAGCATGTTCACCAATGCATCAGACTTTGTATTGTTTTCAGTCTTTTATCTTCTCATTAGAAATATAACTCCCAGAAGTAGAAAATGTCAAAGGCTTTTTATTTTTACTTTTGCACTGTATTTTGCTGCTTCGTGTTTGATGTAAGCATTGAAGTAGAATGAAAAGAACATTTATTATTAGAAATTGGTTTATGGACTCTCCAACTTTTACAATGAAATCAAAATAAGAGTACAGTGTGCTTCATAGAGAATCAGACCCAGAAGAAAACATTTTTAATAGTGCAAACTCACCTTTAATATTAATGGGGGTTTTTTTTAGCACTAAAGATCTTTGGGACTACTTGATAAACATTTTCTGTTTACAAATTGTGTCTCTTTATTTGAATCAAATAATTATGTCCATAAACCAAATATTCATAATATTATTTATTTTTCAATGATGGAAACTTAATATTTGTTTTCATTATAATTACAAGGTTGAAGATGAATTAAACTCTCCAGTGGTAGTTTTCAGATTCGTCCAGGACCAGCAAAAATCTGGTAAGAAGTCAGACACGAATCATGCTTAGTAGTCTTTGTTCAGTTCATTTTATCTCTGTAACAGTCAGTTTAATGCTCAAAGTTTAAAATATTAATACTCATTCTGTTTCAGTCTGGCTCAATGATCATTCACTTGTCTCTATACACTTGTAATGAGGATTGTCAACAGTGTTGTCTTTTGGTTGAGGTATGAAAGCTTTCTGTGCCTCTTTACTTGGCACAGGATAGATGATCATGTCATATCATGGGCTCTCTGGTATTGCTATATCGGGTATATTTATCTTTCCTGGGGTTTTAATTTGGAGGCCATGTGGAACAGCTTCAGTAGTACAATTTCAATTATTCTGTTGGTTTAGGGGAAATGCAATCATTTTTTTCTGATTGCAATGTTTTGTGTGTTCCAAGAAAAGTGTGCATGCATACACAGCCTCAATGATAAAACTTGGATAGCGATGAGGTGTGAGGATTGGAGTTGTTTTAATTATGAATCCTGGGGATTCTTTTAATTATGATCAAAAATTTCTGCCCACTGGTTACGAACCAGCTTCTCCGTATTTGTTTCATCAAAAACTTTAGAAGTTTTGTTGTGTACCATCAGTCAGCGAAAAGACTATACATGATCACAATCAAGACATCTGCAGTGTACAGATACAGGATAAAGGGAGTAACGTTTAGTGTAAGTCCAATTAGGTTTTCACCCAACAAACAGCTAACAATGGCCTGTTTCCTTTGTCATCGTTACTTTCTTGCATATCTTTCATTCTTTGTTCTTTATCTCTCTACATCATTGTGATGAGAGGAAGAGAGAATAAAAAGAAAGGTTTATGATGGGATGGAATGCAAGAATTGCCAAAGGAAAGTACTGTAAATGCTGGAAATACTGATTCCCTGAAAATATTGAAAATGAGCAGTTACAGCTCAAATGTACCCAGATAGAGGATGATGTTCATGCTTACATTGACGCTGATTTGATTGGAATGGAAAAATCAAGTGATGGGCAAGTTCTGTATAACCTCAGGATTGGCATGGCATTCTTTGTTAACATTTGTTTTGGGGATCTGGCCATTGGTGCCAAGGTCAACATTAATTGCCGCGCATAACTACAGTTGACAAGCTGGCCTTGAACCTCTGCAGTCCTTCTAGTCAAGGTAGTTTAGAGACAGCATGGAAACTGGTCCTTCGGCCCACCGGGTCTGCACCGACCGGCGATCCCCACACATTAACATTATCCTACACACGCTAGGGACAATTTACATTTATACCAAGCCAATTAACCTCCAAATCTGTACGTCTTTGGAGTGTAGGAGAAAACCAAAGATCTCGGGAATACCCACGTGGTCACGGGGAGAACGTACAAACTCCATACAGACAGCACCCGTAGTCGGGACCAAACCCGGGTCTCCGGTGCTGCAAGCATTGTAAGGCAGCAGCTCTTAATGCTGTGCGCCCTTGCGTCTTTGGAGTGTGGGAACAAACTGAAGAGGAGGAAACCCTCGGGCTACAGGAAAAACGTACAAACTCCGCACAGACAGCTGTTGTAGTCAGGTGAAAACTGACTCTTCAGTCCTGGTGTCAATGATAATGATCAAATACCTAATTATGCTAATCTCATTTACCAGCATTTGGCCCATAGCCTTCTATGCCGTGTCAATTCATGCGCCCGTCTGGATAGTACCTAAATATTGAGAGTATTCATTTCCATCAACCATGCAGACTGCATTCCAGATCCCTCTAGATGAAAATGTTTATCGCATTACCTCTAAACGTGTTACTTCTTACCTTAAACATAGGCACTGTAATTTTGTGCATCTCTGCAAACGGCAGTGGCTTCACATCTATACAATTCATTATTTTGTATACCTTTAATCAGGACTCTCCACTCTTCCTCCACTCCAGAGAAAAAATTAGATTAGGAAAATTTGACAAAAACAAACATCTGCAGAGGTTCTTAGTGACTTTCTAATCTTCTAATTAACAATTTCAGCTTCAAATGGTGCTCAGTATCAAACTGCTGCAGCTCAGGAATCCATGAAAGACACCAATGAAAGTGAGATTGATGATGCACTGAATCGTTGGGTAAGAGCGATATAAAATTTGCATTGTTAAATTTGCTTGCCGTAACGTAAAATGTGCTAAAATTTGTAGGTATCTGGAACAATTAAAACATTGAAGAGATTCAGAATAAATTCATTATCGCTTTATACTCATTCACCAAATTACACTCCATATTTCTGCCGACAGATGGGAGAGCAGCTTGGACAGTTGATACCGGCCAGTGGGATAGATGTTGTAGAACTGGAAGATGAGGGGGTGTGTATACGATTTAGCCCGTTGATGGCAGCAGCAGGTGAGTGAAGCTGCAGAGTGTAAACATTGCTTATACATGTGTAGGAAAATAACTGCAGATGCTGGTACAAATCGAAGGTATCACAAAATGCAGGAGTAACTCATCAGGTCAGGCAGCATCTAAGATAGAGGGAATGGGTGACGTTTCGGGTCGCGACCCGAAACGTCACCCGTTCACTCCTAGATGCTGCCTGACCTGCGGAGTTACTCCAGCATTTTGTGATACCTTGCTTATACATGTGCTCTTTGGTCCTCTGGGGTTAACAAAGTTTGGGCCTGTTCTGCGAGATTGGTAATTCATTTTTACTAATAGTCGTACCACAATTGATTCTTTATAGAATTAGAGAAGGGACTTGAGAATTGAGAATCTTTTGTTTGACAATGTTGCATGTCTGAAAGATTTTTTAGACATATAAATAATCTGAGTGTGACAATACGTTTAATATTCTGGAGCAATGAGAATTTTCTTTGCCCAATAAAGTGTTGCACGTGTTTCGTACTTCTAAACTAATTGAATGGACATTTCTCTGGCATTATGCAATACACCGCTGCCAGTCATCTACAGAGAGTTTAATTTTTTTGTCACTAGTTTTGAACACCAAGCCAGAACATGTGGACCAATTGGTTGAGCATCTGGAAGCAAAAATCCCAGTTCTACTTAGCACCTTACAACTTCGAGAGGAATTTAAACAGGAGGTTTACAGGACGGCTGACCTTTCGTACATTGAAGATCTGAGTTGGCCTGGATTAGGAGCTGTACGGTAGGTCTTACAAAATGTGTTTAACCAGAAATATTTTTCTTGGAAGTTGCCTTTGAGAATATGCATGGTTGCAATTGATTGATGGAAAGATACAGCATGGAAACAGTCCCTTCGGCTCGCCGAGCCCACGTTGTCTATCTGTTGATCACCCGCTCACACTGGTTCTATCATCCCATTTTCTCATCCACTTCCTGTGCACTAGGGGAAATTTTGCATAAGCCAATTAAACTACACACCCTCGTGTCTTTGGGATGTGGGAGGAATCTCAGCACCAGGAACAACATGCAAACTCCACACAGACGGCACCAAGGGTCAGGATCGAATCTGGATCTCTGGTGCTGTGAGGCAGCAGTTCTACCAGCTGTGCCACTGTACAGTGATAAAGCAACAAAAATGTGAAGACGTACACAAGCCAAAATATTCATATACTAGAATATGAAGTTAGCATAAACTACAATGCTGCTCTGATCAATGTAAATTACAAAACTATCCACGCTCAAGATAATTAAATACTTGGAATACCAGACATTTATTTTTGTTTCCACATATATGATTGTCCTTTTTCTGGTCTGCTTAAAGATGGGGTCTAGCGTCGTTACAATTACAGTTCCTATGATCTTTGTTTTACTTTATTATTAAATTCTCATCTTTTAACCGTGTTTATTTTCTGCATTTTCCCTAGCTTGCTTGTGAAAATCTCTTCTCCCCCCTCAATTAGTACTACTCACTCATGCTTCCCATTGCAGTTCACTCTCATGTGGATCCCTGCTAACCATTGCTTAGACATGAATCTGAAATGCTAGCGTTGAACAGCTTATTTGTTGTCTATTAGATGAGTTCAAATTGTAATGCTGAACTTTGTAAAATTACTTAAGGTATGAAATTGGCAAAGAAGACCCGGACCCTGAAAAACACTTAATGGAGATGGAAAAAATCGCCACTGGATTGCTTAAGAAATTGAAGGAACTTGACTCCGATCTATTGTTCTCAACAGGTTAGAATATTCTTCTACCTGTAGAATAAAATTTGTATACCAAATCAGTTAGGAAATGGGCCAAACGCAGGTAAATGGTAGCAGCTTAGATGGGGCATCTTGGTCGGCATACATAGACACATTGGGCTGAAGGCCCTGTTTCTGTGCTGTATGACTGACTTTAAACGGCACACAAGATAGTACACAGCAACTGCCCTAACATCTACAGACCTGCACTAATCATGGATAGACATCAATTTGATTTCCATTCTGGCAGATGGTAAATTTAAATAATTAGTTAAACTGGGATCAGTAATAATGACCAATTTTTTATAAAAATCTGTTCACAAAAATATGGCATACACAGTGCCCTCCATAATGTTTGGGAAAAAGACCCATCATTTATTTATTTGCCTCTGTACTCCACAATTAGAGATTTGTAATAGAAAAAAATCACATGTAGTTAAAGTGCACATTGAAATGGTATTTTTATATATTTTGGTTTCACCGTCTAGAAATTACAGCTGTGTTTATACATGGTCCCCCCATTTCAGGGCATCATAATGTTTGGGGCACATGGCTTCACAGGTGTTTGTAATTGCTCAGGTGTGTTTAATTGCCTCCTTAATGCAGGTATAAGAGAGCTCTCAGCACCTAGTCTTTCCTCCGGTCTTTCCTTCACCTTTGGAAACTATTATTGCTGTTTATCAACATGAGGACCAAAGTTGTGCCAATGAAAGTCAAAGAAGCCATTATGAGACTGAGAAACAAGAATAAAACTGTTAGAGACCTCAGCCAAACCTTAGGCTTACCAAAATCAACTGTTTGGAACATCATTAAGAAGAAAGGGAGCACTGGTGAGCTTACTAATCACAAAGGGACTGGCAGGCACGTGAAGAGGAAAAAAAATAGTCAAGGCAAATGTGGGTCCCTTGAAGACAGAAGCAGGGGAATTTATTATGGGGAACAAAGAAATGGCAGACGAGTTAAACCGTTACTTTGGATCTGTCTTCACTGAGAAAGATACACACAATCTCCCAAATGTTCTAGGGGCTGGAGAACCTAGGGTGATGGAGGAACTGAAGGAAATCCACATTAGGCAGGAAATGGTTTTGGGTAGACTGATGGGACTGAAGGCTGATAAATCCCCAGGGCCTGATGGTCTGCATCCCAGGGTACTTAAGGAGGTGGCTCTAGAAATAGTGGAAGCATTGGAGATCATTTTTCAATGTTCTATAGATTCAGGATCAGTTCCTGTGGATTGGAGGATAGCAAATGTTATCCCACTTTTTAAGAAAGGAGGGAGAGAGAAAACGGGTAATTATAGACCAGTTAGTCTGACATCAGTGGTGGGGAAGATGCTGGAGTCAATTATAAAAGACGAAATTGCTGAGCATTTGGATAGCAGTAACAGGATCATTCCGAGTCAGCATGGATTTACGAAGGGGAAATCATGCTTGACAAATCTACTGGAATTTTTTGAGGATGTAACTAGGAAAATTGACAGGGGAGAGTCGGTGGATGTGGTGTACCTCGACTTTCAGAAAGCCTTCAACAAGGTCCCACATAGGAGATTAGTGGGCAAAATTAGAGCACATGGTATTGGGGGTAGGGTACTGACATGGATAGAAAATTGGTTGACAGACAGAAAGCAAAGAGTGGGGATAAATGGGTCCCTTTCGGAATGGCAGGCAGTGACCAGTGGGGTACCGCAAGGTTCGGTGCTGGGACCCCAGCTATTTACGATATACATTAATGACTTAGATGAAGGGATTAAAAGTACCATTAGCAAATTTGCAGATGATACTAAACTGGGGGGTAGTGTGAATTGTGAGGAAGATGCAATAAGGCTGCAGGGTGACTTGGACAGGTTGTGTGAGTGGGCGGATACATGGCAGATGCAGTTTAATGTAGATAAGTGTGAGGTTATTCACTTTGGAAGTAAGAATAGAAAGGCAGATTATTATCTGAATGGTGTCAAGTTAGGAAGAGGGGATGTTCAACGAGATCTGGTTGTCCTAGTGCATCAGTCACTGAAAGGAAGCATGCAGGTACAGCAGGCAGTGAAGAAAGCCAATGGAATGTTGGCCTTCATAACAAGAGGAGTTGAGTATAGGAGCAAAGAGGTCCTTCTACAGTTGTACCAGGCCCTGGTGAGACCGCACCTGGAGTACTGTGTGCAGTTTTGGTCTCCAAATTTGAGGAAGGATATTCTTGCTATTGAGGGCGTGCAGCGTAGGTTCACTAGGTTAATTCCCGGAATGGCAGGACTGTCGTATGTTGAAAGGCTGGAGCAATTAGGCTTGTATACACTGGAATTTAGAAGGATGAGGGGGGATCTTATTGAAACATATAAGATAATTAGGGGATTGGACACATTAGAGGCAGGAAACATGTTCCCAATGTTGGGGGAGTCCAGAACAAGGGGCCACAGTTTAAGAATAAGGGGTAGGCCATTTAGAACGGAGATGAGGAAGAACTTTTTCAGTCAGAGAGTGGTGAAGGTGTGGAATTCTCTGTCTCAGAAGGCAGTGGAGGCCAGTTCGTTGGATGCTTTCAAGAGAGAGCTGGATAGAGCTCTTAAGGATAGCAGAGTGAGGGGGTATGGGGAGAAGGCAGGAACGGGGTACTGATTGAGAGTGATCAGCCATGATCGCATTGAATGACGGTGCTGGCTCGAAGGGCTGAATGGCCTACTCCTGCACCTATTGTCTATTGTCTATTGTCTAAGACCTCCACAGCTGACGACAGAAGAATTCTCTCTATAATAAAGAAAAATTCCCAAACACCTGTCCGACAGATCAGAAACACTCTTCAGGAGTCAGGTGTGGATTTGTCAATGACCACTGTCTGCAGAAGACTTCATGAACAGAAATACAGAGGCTACACTGCAAGATGCAAACCACTGGTTCGCCACAGAAATAGATGGGCAGGTTACAATTTGCCAAGAAGTACTTAAAAGAGCAACCACAGTTCTGGAAAAAGGTCTTGTGGACAGATGAGACGAAGATTAACTTAGATCAGAGTGATGGCAAAAGCAAAGTATGGAGGAGAGAAGGAACTGCCCAAGATCCAAAGCATACCACCTTATCTGTGAAACACGGTGGTGGGGGTGTTATGGCCTGGGCATGTATGGCTGCTGAAGGTACTGGCTCACTTATCTTCATTGATGATACAACTGCTGATGGTAGTAGCATAATGAATTCTGAAGTGTATAGACACATCCTATCTGCTCAAGTTCAAACAAATGCCTCAAAACTCATTGGCCGGCGGATCATTCTATAGCAAGACAATGATCCCAAGCATACTGCTAAAGCAACAAAGGAGTTTTTCAAAGCTAAAAAATGGTAAATTCTTGAATGGCCAAGTCAATCACCCGATCGGAACCCAATTGAGCATGCCTTTTATATGCTGAAGAGAAAACTGAAGGGGACGAGCCCCCAAAACAAGCAAAAGCTAAAGATGGCTGCAATACAGGCATGGCAGAGCATCACCAGAGAAGACACCCTGCAACTGGTGATATCCATGAATCGAAGACTTCAAGCAGTCATTGCAAGCAAAGGATATGCAACAAAATATTAAAATGACCACTTTCATTTACATGACATTGCTGTGTCCCAGACATTATGGTGCCCTGAAATGGGGGGACTATGTATAAACACTGCTGTAATTTCTACATGGTGAAACCAAAATGTATAAAAATACCCTTTATTAAAATCTGACAATGTGCACTTTAACCACATGTAATTTTTTTCTATTACAAATCTCAAATTGTGGAGTACAGAGGCAAATAAATAAATAAATGATGGATCTTTGTCCCAAACATTATGGAAGGCACTGTGTGTGAACAGAGATCTTCTGAACAATGTGGTTCAGAGTTTCATGCCTTGAAATAACTTAATCAGTCACTTTGTGCAGAGTTATTAGAAAGGGTAATAAATGCTTTCAAAACTCTGTAGGTCTGGTTTGGATACAACTCTATGTGAAGCAATGAGCATTTCATTGCAAGTAAGCAGATATGATAAACTATAGTAAGGGATGAGTTGGGATGAAAACATCATAATATTGCACCCTCACAGCCACAGTCCTGCATGATGAGGATTCACTTAGCTACACAAATTATATGTAATTCAAGAATGTTTAGATTGGTTGTACCACACTGAAGAAGTGTTCATTTGATTTGCATATTACAATGGAAATGAAGCCCTTTTATATTTGCAAAGATTACTTGTAGAAAAGGGGAATGCCCTGGCCAGTGATATATGGGCACCTTGTGTTTGATTTATGCGTCAACGACCTTGTTTATTTAATACCAAGACATAATTTACACGTTGTATTTTTGAAAAAACAGGCTCAAATTTACACATGTTTAAAATTGTTTAGTTACACATTTTTGAATTATGTGCGGTTTTTCAGGAATGTAGCCCCCATGTAAAACGTGAGGTGTCTGTATTTAATATTGAGTATGGAAATGTATTCATTAATGGGATATTATTGCAGCTTTTGCCCATTTCTTAGCTCGTGCAGTTTTTAATATTCACTATGATACTTTGAATTTGCAGGACCCGAGTATGGAGGGGAGAAGAACAGCATCTATATTGGCATGGTAACTGACAATTTAGATGTGCCAGAACTTGTGGAGACCATTGCAGCCACAGGCAAAGAAATAGAAGAAAGTTCAAAGGTCTGTACAACAATGTCATTTGTCCTTTGTCAACAAAACTCATTTTATCTGATAGAAAAAATTTACTTTTTCAAAACTAAATTTTGTACATGGATAACATTATTTGTCATTTTGTTCAAAGATGTTGTACGGTTACATGCTTTTAAAATTGATAGTAATGATCTTCAAACAAATCTTACATAAGCATATGCTGCCTTATTCAAACCTTTGTTGCACAAATACAGCCTGAGTGCACCCTGGACAGTGAACATGTCCACGCTGCCATCCCAGGAGCTGCGAAAGCTTGCTTCTGTCCCATTCAGCCACTTGCAAGCATATAGCCCTCACTGCAGGCTTCCTCACTGCTCCAGGGAATCCACAATACAACTTACATCCAGCAGAAGTGGGTTGTGGAGGTGAGCATTCACCATGCTCCATGGCATGTGGGTCAGACTGCTCTGTGCAGATTGTCTCATGTCTAGGTAGAGGTGGATCACTAACTCTGAGTATTATTTCATACTCGTATCAGTACAGGCACAATGAGCTGCAGTGAGCTTCCTCCCAGATGTAACTCTTATTAAAGACAAGGCAGTATGCATGAACTTGAGTATCAAGAGTGGAAATGCATCCAGCTTTCCGACTTGAAGTGGGAACTGTTTAGACTTGGAAAATGTATACAGTTCACTTTTTGTTGTAAAGAAAAATATTTTATTTTTCTAAATGGCTTGGAAAAAATTAAATGAGTATCTCATGAATGACCTGAAGAAATAGTTTGCATTCTAATAACTAACATCTCCATTAGGACTAGAAGATTGTTTTGCCATTCAGCAAATCATGGGCGGTCTGATTGTAGACCTCAACTCCTCATTTGTCTAACGCAGTAACTTTTCACTCCCATGCTTCTCATGAATCTAACTACACTTTCTTGAAAAAATATTCAAAGATTCTGCTTCCACCATTTTTGTTTTAAAGTTCAAGGAATCACTGCTCCTTGAGAGAGAATTTTCTACAATGTGTTAAATAATTAACTTCTTGTGTCCCACTGTATTAACTTAATGCATTATGATCTTGGTGAATTATTTATATATAATACATTGGTTAAGCACATCCTCTTTACAACTACAATACAGTAGTGTTACAATACATCACCCAATTTCCTATTATACTTCTCACTGCAGCTTGTCTGTCCTGGAAGACTAATAAATTAGAATCCACAAAGAGTAAACATCAGACTGAAGAATGGTCTCGACCCGAAATGTCACCCATTCCTTCTCTCCAGAGATGCTGCCTGTCCCGCTGAGTTACTCCAGCATTTTGTGTCTACCTTCGTTTTAAACCAGCATCTGCAGTTCTTTCCTACCCAAGAATAAACACCAAACTTTAAAATTGTGACATATTATAGTAACACTGCTGACCAGCAATCAACTGACATTGCATTCCATGTGCTGCTGTGGGATACAGTCAGAGACAATAGAGGCTAACAAGAAAGGGTTAAAGTTCTGTGTAGAAGGGATCAGCAGTATCATTGGGAAAACAGATTTGGGTTCTGAATCTCTTAAGCAATGTTATTTAAAAATGAGGAGTTTTGCATGTATACATCCTGACGGCAGTCTACATCCCACCACATGCGGATGTAAAACAAGCTCTGAACGAGTTCCACAGCCTCGAGACAAAACACCCTGAAGCCCTGGTTGTTGTAGCCAGAGATTTCAATCAAGCCAACCTCGGGGGTCTACGAGCAAAGTACTCCCAGCATGTCTCGAGTCCCACCAGAGGCCAGAACATCCTCGACCACTGCTACACATCAATAGAAAACATGTACCCGCTCTGTTCCTCAGCCACACTGGGAAATCTGATCACCTAGCCGTGCTTCTGCTTCCTGCCAACAAACTAAAATCAAAGCAGGAGGATCCAGTATCGAGAGTTGTTAAATGCTGGTCAACGAACACAGGTGACATCCTATGTGACTGTTTTGAGTCAGTGGACTGGTCCATATTCAGGGATTCTGCAGCTGACGTGAATGAGTACGCCACTGCCGTGACTGACTATGGTGCTGTCTGTACGGAGTTTGTACGTTCTCCCCATGACCTGTGTGGGTTTTCTCAGAGATATTCGGTTTCCTCCCACACTCCAAAGACGTACAGGTTTGTAGGTTAATTGTCTTTTTTAAATGTTAAAAAGTTGTCCCTAGTGGGTGTAAGATAGTGTTAATGTGCGAGGATCGCTGGTTGGCGAGGACACGGTGGGCCGAAGGGCCTGTTTCCGTGCTGTATCTAAACTAAACTAAAAGCAAGACCTCATGCCTGGATAAGAGAGGCACCTACGTCAGACTCCTATTCATAGACTACAGGTCTGCTTTTTATCACCAAACGCACGGGACTTGGTGTCTGCACTCATCTCTGCAACTGGATCCTCGACTTTCTGAGCAACGGACCCCAATCAGTGAAGAAATGGGACAAATCATCCTCCACGATAATCCTCAACTTTGCTGCTCCACAGGGCTGCGTTCTCAGCCCCCTTCTTTACTCCTTGTACACCCATACATGCAGCCATGTACAAGTCTAATTTAATTTACAAATTCGCAGACGACATCACCATTGTGGGTCGGATATCAAATAATGATGAGATAGAATACAAGGAGGAGATTGAGAACCTCGTGTCCTGTTGTTGAGACAACCTTTCAATGTCAGCAAGACAAAGGAGATAGTGATGGACTTCAGGAAGGGAAACAGTACACATACCCCAGTTTGCATTGACGGCACCAAAGTAGAGATGGCTGAAAAATTCAAATGCCTAAGAGTCAATATCACCAATAACTTCTCCTGGATCACCCATATTGAGGCAATGGCTAAGAAAGCACACCCAACACCTCTACTTCCCTTAGCAGGATTGGGAAGTTAGGCATGTCCCCAACAACTCATCAACTTCTACAGATGCACCGTAGAAAGCATTTTATCAGGATGCATCACACCATGGTTTGGGAGCAGCTCCATCCAAGACCACAAGAAAATGTAGAGAATTGTGGACGCAGCCCAGACCATCACACAAACCAACGTCCCTTCGATTGACTTCAATTATACCTCACGCTGCCCAGGCAAGGCCACCAGCATAATCAAAGACGAGTCACACCCTGGCCACGGCCTCCCCTCTCCCATCAGGCAAAAAGTATAGAATTATGAAAACACACCTCCAGATTCAAGGACAGTTTCTTCCCAACTGTTACCAGCCAACTGAACCATCCTACCACAACTAGAGAGCAGTGCTGAACTACTATCTACCTCATTGGAGACCCTCAAACTATCTTTGATCGGACTTTATTGGCTTTATCTTGCACTAAACATTATTCACGTTATTCCCTTGATCATGTATCTGTAGATTATGAATGGCTCAATTGTAATCATGTTTTGTCTTTCTGCTGACTGGTTAGCACACAACGGCTTTTCACTGTACCTCTGTACACGTGACAACAAACTATACTAACTAAAGTAGTCCGAAAGCACCACTTAAATGAAATGATTTTGAAATTTGAAAGTTTACTTAGAGATAGTTACAAATGGATTCTTTGTACTCTGCTTTCACTCTGGGTTGGATCGCGGCTTTCCCTTATTTAGTTGAATTAGTCTGTGGGGTGAGCATATTTAAAGTCTCTGAAACCAATGGTGCCAAGAAAAATGATATGAACATTTGATGTCTAGTATTAGGACCAACCATAATTCCCCCACCTTTTGTTTGTTTTGAAGTTACTGGAGAACATGACTGAGATAGTTCGAAAAGGAATTGTTGAAGCAGAACAACAGCTGCAAAAGGCCAGTGAAGCTAAACTACGTGAAGAGGTAGGTACACATACTGTTGGTTTAAACGTGCCACATTTTGATGAAATATTTAAATATACGGGATTTTATCAACTGTTTCAAAAGTAAAATCCTGCACATGTTGGATAAAAGCAAAAAATGGCTGGAAATACTTGTAGATTGGGCAGCATTTGTAAGGCAAGTGTCATTGTAAAATCATGCTCTCCACAGATTCTGCTTCATCCGAGTATTTTCCACACCTTCTGTTCTTTACTGGACACAGATAAAATTGGTAACAATGCAGAATTGTGCTTTTAATTAGAGGCATGTATTTTTACATGACGTAACCTGTTTGCCAATTTGGGTTAAAATCTTCAAAAAAGGCTCCCAGGAAAAATCACCTTGGGCTGGTTTTGTTGCGTGATACAAAGTGTAGTTTCTGAACCATGTTAGACCATTACAAATTCAAACGAGATTGTGATGCCCACTTCTATCGTGCTCCTAAATGGCCTAAAATTTAAAAGCCAGAAGTCTATAAATTTATGTTGCTCTCATCCCATTCCAGAGCAAACCATATCATCAGGAGCCACAGAGATTATATTTTTATTTATCCAAACTGGTATCCATAATATAAGCACAGCTTCCATAAAAATCATGCATCTTTTTAAACACCCCAGAGCAAATATTCAACCAATATTAATTTCAACTCGTGCATCATCTTGTAATTTTTGAACATGTAAAAATGTTCTCTGACTGCATAGGAATATCCACAGTGAGAAGTGGCATTCAGAGAGCTGAGGTTCATTATTGTAAATAGTTCATTAGTTTTGAATTATTTCAGTTAGACTATTTGCTCTTGACCAAAAAGTAATTCTGCAAAAATAATTAAAGTTCTAAGAAATGTTAGTCACAGAACAGATTAATGATTAAACAATTTCATCATCTCAGAGAAGAACCATTCATTATTGCTGCACATTAGAATTTAATGTAAAAACTTGTTCATTTTTAATGCCAGTAATGATAGTTAACCTGAATTGACATTTGAAATGCATCGAGAGAATTAATAATGGCAGTTTACTTATCAGTTAGTCATACACCACAGAAACGGATTCATTAGCCCATTTTGTCTAAGCCGAGCAAGATATTAGAGTTTATACCATTTGTTTCATATCCCGCAACACCTCAGAGGTGAGGGTACAGAGGAGATTTACTAGAATGTTGCCTGGGTTTCAGCACTTAAGCTACAGAGAGAGGTTGAACAGGTTGGGTCTTTATTCTTTGGAGCATAGAAGGTTGAGGGGGGACTTGATAGAGGTTTTTTAAATTTTAAGAGGGACAGACAGAGTTGACGTGGGTAGGCTTTTCCCTTTGAGAGTGGGGAAGATTCCAACAAGGGGACATAACTTCAGAATTAAGGGACAAAAGTTTAGGGGTAACATGAGGGGTAACTTCTTTACTCAGAGGGTGGTGGCTGTATGGAATGAGCTTCCGGTGGAAGTGGTGGAGGCAGGCTCGATTTTATTATTTAAGAGTAAATTGGATAGGTATATGGATGGGAGGGGATTGGAGGGTTATGGTCTGAGAGCAGGTAGATGAGACTAGGTCAGAGAAAGTGGTCGGCGTGGACTGGTAGGGCCGAACGGGCCTGTTTCCGTGCTGTAATTGTTATATGGTTATAACACATTTTAGTCCATGTATCTGCCAAAAGGCTTAAGTATTGTAGTTATACTTGCCACTACAGTTTACTCCAGCAGCTCTTGCCACCACCCTGTGTAGAAAAAGCTACACCGGTTCCTTTAAAATGTTTCCCCCTCTTGCCTGAGATCTACGTTCTCTAGTTTTAAACTTTCCTGTATTCTTGGAAAAAGGCAGACCATCCACCTTATCTACCTCATCCATGATTTTTATGTCACTCAGGTCACTGCTCAACTTCCTAAGCTCCAGGGCCAAAAGTCTCGACCTGTCCAGCATTATTCTAACTCAAGCCTTCAGGTCCCAGTAATAGCCATGCAAATCTTTTTGCATCCTTTCCAGATCTCCCAACCCTTCCGAATTTGGCGGAAAGTTTCTGCTTTCGTATTTCATTTCTGCCATTCCGATTTCACCTCAAATTTTTCCACAAAACACCTGCCCCGCCGCTCGCCTGGCCTGGCCTCGCCGCGTAGCATGAGGCCTGTTGATGTTGAGAGGGGATGTGCAGGTGGGGGGGGGGGGGGGGGGGGGGGGGAGGAAGGGAGGGAAGTGGGGTGGGGAGGAGTGGAGGTGGTGGGGGGGCATGGACCGTTGTGATTTGCTGTTGAAAATCACTGGAGCAAGTATGTCTTCAATGAAATTAGGTATGTGCAGTTTTAAATGAAACTCTTTTTTCATACCTTAGTCATACATTTTATGACCATTGTTCTTTTATTCAATGCCAAGAGAATTGGGATGTGTACGGAAAAAGCAAAATAGAAAAAACAAAACAATTTTTTATTTGTGTTGTAAAAAGTATTTCTGTTCAATAACCTTTCTATAAATACCAGAATATACTCACGATAGGCCTGACTTTGTACATGTAGCCCAAGAACTACAGATTGTAGGAAATAATAGTCGTTTTTCACACATGGATATAGCGCAACGCGTTTGCAGAGTGCATACTTTTTGCTGAAAAGTTGCATTACGTGTCATATTATGAATTTTGGAAAATCAAATGTTGGGAGGTCTGTTTCCAGGTTAATGAAATATTTCCTACAGGTGGGCAACTAGTGCATAGTGTACCAAATGCAACCTCACTAATGACTTGCACAATTGCAACATAACGTCCCACTACCATCAATACCCTGACTGATGAAGGCATGCATGCCAAACACGACCTTCATCACCCTGCCTACCTGTGTCATCTCTTTCAAGGTACCCTTGGGTTTCTCTGTTCCACAACAAACTGCAGGGCCATAGCATTTACTGCATTCATTTTACCCTGGTTTTATTTGTCAAAATGCAAAACCTTGGTCTTGTAGGAGTTAAATTACAATTAGAATTGCTGTCAGCAAAATAACTTTTACGTTTTAAGTTGGATAGGACCAGGCCAATTTTACAAGGCAAAAAAACAGTTTATCTTTGTGCATTTATGGCTATTTTTCATGTTCTACTTTTGAAGGGAGTTCTGCGACTGATTCCTGTAGTTGGCTCAGTGCTGAACTGGCTGTCTCCAGTACAGAATTCCGTTGAGGGAAGATCATTTAATCTTACAGGAGGTGAGATATCATTTCTGTTCCACAGCAAATATTTTTCTGTTATATTCTAGTCTTAGTAGTATATTTAAAGATTTTTACTCATTGTGTCTCAATTAATAAAATATTGTTGCACTTTAACATTGATTCTAAACACGGTCTTAAATTGAACGATTCTGGTGCAATATAATTTTAATTCTACCCTTTATCATAAAACTTCTGAAAATAGAAACAAGTTTATCAGTTTACTTCCCCCAACTTTGAAAACTTTCTTGGTGCCTAGCCCATTCCAACAATCACATTAGTAACTGTCTACAGCAATCTCCGACATCCACACTCAGTCTGAAGAAGGGTCTCGACCCGAACGTCACCCATTCCTTCTCTCCTGAGATACTGCCTGACCTGCTGAGTTACTCCAGCATTTTGTGAATGAATCCACACTCAAGGCAAGTCTACAAACAGTAAATTGTTGTGAGAAAGAGCCCATATTTAACCAATTTACAGAATCTACACTTGTGAACTTTGATCGTTTGAGTTGGCAAAGAGTAGGAATAAACGGGTCCTTTCGGAATGGCAGGCAGTGACTAGTGGGGTACCGCAAGGCTCAGTGCTGGGACCCCAGTTATTTACAATATATATTAATGATTTGGACGAGGGAATTGAATGCAACATCTCTAAGTTTGCGGATGACACGAAGCTGGGTGGCAGTGTTAGCTGCGAGGAGGATGCTAGGAGGCTGCAGTGACTTGGATAGATTAGGAGAGTGGGCAAATGCATGGCAGATGCAATATAATGTGGATAAATATGAGGTTATCCACTTTGGCGGCAAGAACAGGAAAGCAGAGTATTACCTGAATGGTGGCCAATTAGGAAAAGGGGAGATGCAACGTGACCTGGGTGTCATGGTGCACCAGTCATTGAAAGCAAGCGTGCAGGTGCAGCAGGCAGTGAAGAAAGCGAATGGTATGTTAGCATTCATAGCAAGAGGATTTGAGTATAGGAGCAGGGAGGTTCTGCTGCAGTTCTACAGGGCCTTGGTGAGACCGCACCTGGAGTATTGTGTACAGTTTTGGTCTCCTATTCTGAGGAAAGACATTCTAGCCTTAGGGAGTACAGAGAAGGTTCACCAGATTGATCCCTGGGATGGCAGGACTTTCATATGAAGAAAGACTGGATAGACTAGGCTTACACTCGCTGGAATTTAGAAGACTGAGGGGGGATCTTATAGAAACATATAAAATTCTTAAGGGGTTGGAGAGGCTAGATGCGGGAAGATTGTTCCCGATGTTGGGGAAGTCCAGAACTAGGGGTCACAGCTTAAGGATAAGCTGGGACCGAGATGAGAAAACATTTCTTCACACAGAGAGTGGTGAGTCTGTGGAATTCTCTGCCACAGAAGGTAGTTGAGGCCAGTTCATTGGCTATATTTAAGAGGGATTTCGATGTGGCCCTTGTGGCTAAAGGGATCAGGGGGTATGGAGAGAAGGCAGATACAGGTTACTGAGCTGGATGATCAGCCATGATCATATTGAATGGCGGTGCAGGCTCGAAGGGCCGAATAGCCTACTCCTGCACCTATTTTCTATGTTCTATGTTTCTAACCTTACAGATCAATAATTAGATTTTGTGAAATTAAAGTAGTGTTGTTTATTTTAGAGATATAGCGCAGAAACTGACCCTTCGGCCCAGAGTCCGCACAAGCCAGTGATCCCTGCACACTAGTCCCATACTAGGGACAAGTTTTACATTTATACCAAGTCAAGTATTTTGAACTATTAATTTATTTTCACAGCATGGATATCCAATTTTAAAATGTTTGGCTGGGAAATAAGTCATTTAAATTTGTACACCTCCATTAAATTAACCTATAATTTAAACCCCAATGCATTTTGCCATTTTCCATATTTATCATTTCTCCATTTCTATTTTTGTTTGTTTCTCATCAATATTTCAGGTTTTCTGGAATCAACAGAAAATTTGTTTGCAATGAAAACCCAGACCTCTGGGGGAAGTCCAGCCACAACTCCTACAGTTGATCACACTAAACACAAGTCACCAGGTATGCCTTTACTTTCTACAAGCCACAGTCTTAAGTTTGTTGGCATTGCAGATCAATAATTTTAAAGTCAAAGTGGATTACATTTAATTTCCTTGATTTAACATTTCAGTGTTGTCTCTCCATCGCTTCAGTAAGTGACATTCTCTTTACTCGCTGCCTCACCTGTTAGGTGTTTACATAATTTTGTGCTTGGAAATAAAACATAAATCTGATCTAAGTATGTTAACAATTTTGATTCTGTAACAAGTATAGACTAAAATTTGTAACTTGTGTATCTTTGCAAATCTTTAAAAGTCTGAATAAATTCCTAGCATAAACATTGCACTAAGAATGCTTATCATATGTCTTCATAGGACAGAAAATGTTTAGAAGGTCTTCCAGGACTTCTGTTTCAGATGTGATCAGTGAAACCTCTTCAGTGAATCACACAAACGAAGTAGAGGAATCTGAAACCACCCTTGAAATAACCAGACTTGACTTTGAAAATGATGTCCACAAAACTTCCGAACCTTCAGCTCAGCTGAATGATAATTTGGAGCTTCCTTCAGGCTGTGAGCCAGAGAAATCTGATACAAATGGTATCGACATACCAGAAGTTCAGCCAAGCTCTATAACAGAAGCTGAAGAGTTGGAGAAGGGAAGTCTTAGATAAAATGAAAAATACACCTTTGTAGCAGTAAGACTGCAAATTCAGAGAAAGCACACGTCCAATATTTGGGATAAAATGGAATCTTTAAGCGAACTGTGCCATATAATACTACATGCAGTAAGGATACTCCTGTTGAATGCCTTTAATTAGGATTTGCACATGACAGTGACATGACTAGGAATTTCATGTCTGTTTCCTGCTGCCAATTGTAATTGAAAGTTTGATTTTAATTGATCTCTAGTGGAATCTGGGAAGTGGGATGAATCTCAAGTGCAATTGTTTTGTTTTCTGTAGAGTGCGAAGAAACCTGTATCTTTCCTTCCTACATTGCAGTAGAATGAAGTCTGCTATTGTCCCATGAACGGGTTCATTTGTAATTACTTAAAATTAGTCAAACTTTATTGCTGTTAATTTTGCACATTGGTGATTTTGTCCTTTAACTGTACTACCCACTCTGTACATCTTAATTTAAAGACGATTTCAGCTTCGAGCAAGAAGTTCTTTGGATTTTTAGTTCAAAATCAAATGAAATGTTTAATAAGTGAAATTCAACCTCATTAAAATATATACTCTATGGAAGTGCAATATGTTGCTAGCTGGGTGTGCATTCCTCTTTCTGCTGCCCGTATCTGCCACCAGTTCAGGTGTTGATGCAGGGGAGAGGCAATATTCAAGAATAATTCAGAACGCCATTCTGCACAAAGTATTTTTATTTTTCATTATCAATGTTAGTTTCAATAAATTAACTAATTTCCATCTCAAGCATCTGGCATAACAACATTGAAAAACTAAAGCCTCGCAGGAATACTTAGTAACAAGTCATTTGAATGGAAATATTAATTTTGTTGTATCAACCGCCAATCCTTTGTGTTCAACTTAATTAGAAGGAATAAAAACCATTATCGACGAGTAGCACAAATGTCTAAGCAGCATAATGGATCCTTTCCCAAAAGCCATCTGCTGTTTTTTTGTAGATCCTAGACTCGCTCTTAGGAAATAGTGCCTCCTCTGGAGTGGTAGTTAGAAATTGGAAAATGGTCTTCAAGTGTTTTACAAAGTGTGGGGGCTCAACTATAGGAGATGTTGAAAAATACTGTTCAAAAGAAGCACAAATGAATAGGGTAGTTAGATTTGAATATTTACATCAGTACATTGAACTGCTTTAGTTGAGCAACTTACTGTACCTCTAATATTAAATGGTCGGGCTGCTGCAACCAGAATTCAGCAGCTGGAAATGAACTCCACTCGTACGGTTCAATCTGCATCTGTTCTGCTTTTGCATCATAAATTGACATCATCTTTAAAGACAAAACAGATAACTGCAAGGTCATTTCTACTTTGCCAATGCCATCCCACTTCAGGTAACTTTAAAATGATTTAGTTCGAAGCGACAAACTTACAGAACCTCCCAGAAAAGTCCGAGCAGCACGAACATCCTCATCTGGCCCTCGGTCTGGGAAAGTTGCTTGAAAAATCTCTCCAGTTTTCACGTTTACAGCTGAAGGAAAATTAAGCATGCAGTAATTGGTTCTTAAGTTACTTCATTAATTTATGGAGCCAAGTCAATTAATGTAGTTGGAGAGTTTTTCAAACCCAATCCTCAAACAGAATGGAAATTACTCAACAATTGCTTTGTTAATTAAGAGCACAGGAACCATGTTGAAATACAGAGATCAACCAGCATCCGATAATATTTATGCCAAAAACACAGTGGGAGATCAAAATAATTGTTGTTTTGGCAAGGAGTCATCTTATAATACAAAGTGCTTTGTAGATGGATGAAAATGTATTTCGTGCCAAATAGTTATTTGGACCCCATTAGGAAACATAGCATCCAGCAGTTCAGGTTAATATCAGCAGTTGCTGTGCAGCTCACAATGTAAACATGAAATTGTGATGCAAAAAAGGGTGAAAAATGCAACAAATACTTACCTATTCCATATATCACAGGCCAGTGAACATTTTGCTTTATTGTATCATTCAGCTCTGCAAAAGAACATTAAAAATAATAATAATTTGACTCCTTGGTCACACATTTTCAGCTAGCAAGTGAGGCACAGACATAAATAATTTAAAAATAACAACTGATCTTGCCTTCCAGGATTTCAAGAGAATGAGCAACAACACAATGCAAGTACTCTGAATTATAGTCACACAATAAGCATACAAAACACAGCTAACTATTTATACATTGCAAGGTCCAACTAGCAAACCAAGAATACATTATGATTAACAGACAAGGGGCCCAGTGACGTTTTGCATAGGTCAACATTATTTTTACATTTTAAAACAGGATTTATGACTTTAAAGGTGGATATTTCACAATAATTAAATTCCAATCTAATATTCTTAAAGCAAGATAAACTAGTTTTACCTGTTACACAGTAGGTTTCCAAATGAATGTTGTCTGACAGACTGTTGAAAGCTTCTACAAATTAAGAAGAGGTAAGCATGATATTTAATCAAGTTTCTTAAAGACCGATTTTGGGTTATTACAGTATACAGACCTCCAACTTGCTTCTCACAGATCTTGAAATGTCCAGATGCCAAACGGCAGTACCAATTACCAACCTATCCAAGGGATGATTGATATTAGCCATGTTAGCATGTCTTTTTTGAATATGGGAGGAAACCGGAACATGTGATCACAGGCAGAATATGTAAACTCGACAACTACAGCACTGAAGGTCCAATATCTATAACATTTCCCCAACACACGATGATCTACTACATAAGTTAATATCCTTTCATGCATTCAACTTTTTTTTCACGAATGTTCAATTTTTCTGCCACTCCGCATCAACTTCCCTCCGATTATACGTGCCCCCTAATTTCTGCGTTCTCTTGCTCCTCATTATTGACCACCTGTGTTCATTAATCACCATCGCCCCACCCACCACAAAAACATACTAGTTCACCCTCACGTTTCTCTGCAAAGTAGGGTCGACCTATGTGTCTGTACCAGCATAGTATTTGGAAAGTAGACACAAAATGCTGGAGTGATTCAGCGGGTCAGACAGCATCTCGGCAGAGAAGGAATGGATGACGTTTCGAGTCAAGACCCTTCTTCAGACTTCTCGACCCAAAACATCACCCATTCCTTCTCCTGTCCCGCTGAGTTACTCCAGCATCTTGTGTCCATCTTCAGTTTAAACCAGCATCTTCCTACACATATTATTGATGTAGATCTATCCTCTGAACTAATCCACATCATGGAAAACCCATTACAAGGTTCTTAAATCAGAAAGTAATCTCTGCAAGACTTCAAAATGCAACAGCGAAAACATTCTGCCTTTATCTAAAATGCATCATCAGCTCAAAGTAAATTTTAACCCAGAATGGGATGCATGACATCTACATTATTGTAAAGATGAACGTGGAATGCCAGATAAGCAATATAGTTTTAGTGATAGGGTGGAAACAGGCCCTTCGGCCCACTGAGTCCACACCGACCAGCAATCCCCGCACATTAACACTAGGGACAATTTTACATTTATACCAAGCCAATTAACCAACAAACCTGACTTCTTTGGATTGTGGGAGGAAACCCACGCGGTCACAGGGAGAATTACAAACTCCATACAGACAAGCACCCGTTGTGAGGATCGACCCAGGTCTCTGGCGCTGTAAGCCTGAAGCTCTACTGCAGCACCACTGTCGCCCTGAAATCTTCCAGATCAGATATATCTGAGGACACTGGGAAGCCAGGGAAATGCCCAATGCTGTTTCACAAGAGCATCATCCAACAAAATGCACCAAAGCCGTCTTTGAAAAGATTGAAACAGGTGAGTAAAAGCTCAATCTAATGTTTTTAAGAAATCGTTTAAAGGAAGAGGGAATTCCAGAGGGTTGAGTGCAAAAGGGTAGAACTGCAGGAATGGATTTGCATCTCTGAGGACTAGGAATAAAGTTACAGAAATGAGAGGCACTTTAAAATCAATAACATACACTGAAGAAAGTCACATGGAAAGACTCATAGAAACATAGAAAATAGGTGCAGGAGTAGGCCATTCGGCCCTTTGAGCCAGCACCGCCATTCAATATGATCAATGTTGATCATCCAAAATCAGTACCCCATATCCCTTAGCCCGAAGAGCTAAATCTAACTCTCTTGAACACATCCAGTGAATTGGCCTCCACTGCTTTCTGTAGCAGAGAATTCCACAGATTCACAACTCTGGGTGAAAAAGTTTTTCCTCATCTCAGTCCTAAATGGCCTACCCAGACCATCCAACGTTTGATTTTACAAATTCATAATTTTGATGTCCAAAATTCAGAACTTTACATCAAAATTCATAATGTGTTGCGCTACTTTCATGTGTGAAAAATGACTGATTTCCAACAGTCTGCAGTTCTTGGACTACATGTAGAATGTCAGGCCGATCATGAGTATATTCTGCTATTTATAGAAAGGTTATTGAACAGAAATACTTTTTATAACACAAAGAAAACATTGTTTTGTTTTGTTTTTTCTATTTTGCTTTTTCCTTACACATCCCAATTCTCTTGGTATTGAATAAAAGAACAATGGTCATAAAATTATGACAAGTTATGAAGAAAGAGTTTCATTTAAAACTGCACATACCTAATTTCATTGAAGACATACTTGCTCCAGTGGTCTTCAACCGCAAATCACAACGGTCCATATACTCCCCACCACTGCTCCCCCCTCCCCAACGCTACTCCCGCCCAGCCTCCTCCCCCCTTTCCCATCTCCACTCCCCCACTTCCCTCACCCCCACTCTACCCCCACCATTCCCCTCCCCCCCTTTCCTCCACTCTCCCCACCCCCACTCCCCTCCCCACCCCTACTACCCCTCCCTTCCTCCGCCCCCCCATTCACCCACCCCATTCCCTCTAAATATCAACAGGCCTCACGCTACACAGTGAGGCCGGGCCAGCGGCGAGGGGCAAGGCTAGCGGCAAGGCATGTCTGCAGAAAAATGTGAGGCGAAATCGGAATGGCGGAAATGAAATAAGAAAGCGGAAACTTTGCGCCAAATTCAGTAGGGTTGGGAGGTCTGCCTACCCCTTATTTTTATGTGACCCCTGGTTCTGGACTCCCCCAACATCCGGGAACAATTTTCCTGCATCTACCCTGTCCAATCCTCTAAGATCCCCTCTCACTCATCCTTCTAAATTCCAGCGAATACAAGCCCAGTTGACCCATTCTTTCATCATACGTCAGTCCTGCCATCCCGGGAATTAACCCGGTGAACCTATGCTGCACTGCCTCAATAGCAATAATGTCCTTCCTCAAATTAGGACACCAAAATTGCACACAATACTCCAGGTACGGTCTCACCAGGGCCCTGTACAACTGCAGTAGAATCTCCTTGCTCCTAAACTCAAATCCTCTCGCAATGAAGGCCAACATGCTATTAGCTTTCTGCACTGCCTGCTGTACCTGCATGCTTACTTTCAGTGACTGATGTACAAGTACACCCAGGTCTCGTTGCACCTCCCCTTCTCCGAATCTGACACCATTCAGATAATAATCTGCCTTCCAGTTCTTGCCACCAAAGTGGATAACCTTGCATTTATCCACATTATACTGCATCTGCCATGCTTCTGCCCACTCACCCAATCTATCGAAGTCACCCTGCAGCCTCATAGCATCCTCCTCGCAGCTCACACTGCCACCCAGCTTCATGTAGACCTCCCAACATTTGACTTTACAAATTCATAATTTTGATGTCCAAAATTCAGAATTTTACATCAAAATTCATAATATGCACGCAATGCAACTTTTCAGCCAAAACTAAAGTATGCACGCCAAATGCGCATACGCTTTGCGCTACATGTGTGAAAAAGGACTATTATTTGCAACAGTCTAGTTCTTGGACTACATGTACAATGTCAGGCCTATCACGAGTATATTCTGCTATTTATAGAAAGATTATTGAACAGAAATACTTTTTACAACAAAGAAAAGATTGCTTTGTTTTGTTTTTTCTATTTTGGTTTTTCCGTACACATCCCAATTCTCTTGGTATTGAATAAAAGAACAATGGTCATAAAATGTATGACTAAGGTATGAAGAAAGAGTTTCATTTAAAACTGCACATACCTAATTTCATTGAAGACATACTTGCTCCAGTGGTCTTCAACAGCAAATCACAACAGTCCATGTCCCCCCCCCACCACGTCCCCTACTCCTCCCCACTCCCCTCTCCCCCCTCTTTTTCCCCCCCTCCCCCCCCCCACACCTCCTCCCCGACCCCCACCCCTTCCTCCGCCTCCCCATCCTCCCGAACCTCACTCCCCCCTCCCCAACTCCCCCCCCCCATCCCCTCTCAACATCAACGGACCTCACGCTAGGCAGCGAGGCCGGGCCAGCGGCATGAGGCATGTGTTTTGTGGAAAAATGTGAGGCAAAATCGGAATGGCGGAAATGAAATAAGAAAGCGGAAACTTTCCGCCAAATTTGGAAGGGTTGGGTGGTCTGTTTGTGTCACCCGCATACTTAGATGTTACTTTTAATTCCCTCGTCTAAATCGTTTATATTGGAAACAACTGGGGTCCCAGCACCGAGCCTTGCGGCACTCCACTAGTCACTGCCTGCCATTCTGAAAATGACCTGTTAATTCCTACTCTTTGCTTCCTGTCTGCCAACCAGTTCTCTATCCATGTCAATACCCTAGCCCCAATACCATGTGCTCTAATTTTGCACTCTAATCTGTTGTGTGGGACCTTGTCAAAGACTTTTTGAAAGTCCAGATACACCACATCCACTGGCTCTCCCTTATCCATTCTACTTGTTACATCTTCAAAAAATACCAAAAGATTAGTTAAGCATGATTTCACCTTCATAAATCCATGCTGACTTTGACCAATCCCGTCACTGCTTTCCAAATGCGCTGCAAGGCTAACTGGTCTATAATTCCCCATTTTCTCTCTCCCTCCTTTCTTAAAAAGTGGAGTTACATTGGCTGCCCTTCAATCCACAGGAACTGATCCTGAGTCAAGAGAACATTGGAAAATGATCACCAATGCATCCACGATTTCTAGGGCCACCTCCTTGAGTACTCTGGGATGCAGTCCATCAGGCCCTGGGGATTTATCTGCCTTCAGTCCCAACAGATTACCTAACACCATTTTCTGATTAATGGGGGTTCCCTTCAGTTCCTCCCTTCCACTAGATTCTCAGTCCCCTAGTATTTCCGGGAGATTGATTCTGTCTTCGCTAAGGAAGACACAAAGTACTCGTTTAACTGTTCTGCCATTTCCTTGTTTCCAATATAAATTCACCTATCGCTGACTGTAAGAGACCTACATTCGTCTTCACTAATCTTTTCCTTTTTACATACCTCAAGAAATCTTTAGTTAGTTTTTATATTCCCCGCAAGCTTTCTTTCATGCTCTTTTTCCCCCCTCTTAATTAACCTTTGTCCTCCTCTGCTGAATTCTAAATTTCTCCCAGTCCTCTGGTTTGCTGCTTCCTCTGGCCAATTTATATGCCTCCTACTTCGCTTTAACACGATCCTTGACTTCCCTCGTCAGCCACAGTTGAGCCGCCTTTCCCGTTTTATTTTTTCGCCAGACAGGGATGAACAATTTCTGGAGTTCATCCATGCGGTCTTTAAATCTTCCACATTGCATCTCCACTGTGAACCCTTTAAGTATAATTTGCCAGTCAATCCTAGCCAATTCCCGTCTCATACCTTCAAAGTCTCCTTTATTCAAGTTCAGGACCCTAGTCTCTGAATTAACCGTGTCACTCTCCATCCTAATGCAGAATTCCACCATATTATGATCACCGTTGCCCAAGGGGCCTTGCACAACAAGATTGCTAATTAATCCTCATTACACAATACCCAGTCTAGGATGGCCTGCCCTCTAGTCGGTTCTTCTACATGTTGGTTTAAAAACCCATCCCCTGAACACTCCAGGGAATCCTCCTCCTCGGCAATGTCCCCTTGGCATTGTTGACTCTCAGATATTTTTTAGTGAGTGGGTTTATTTGAAACAGATAGGACACGGACACAAAAGGGGGCAAAGACACAAGATACTAAACAATTAGCAGATTTTTTCCACAATAATTCTGATCATGTATTAGATGCCCTTCCACACTTTGTATCACATTCTAGCACCACATTTTGTTGAAATACAAATATGCGAAATTACAAAATAGATCGAAACCTACCGAGCAGTTCGAGAGTGAGCCTTTGTGACAGTGACTGCTCATCAATGAATCCGCCGACGAGGTGAACTTCGTATCTAAAACACAGAATTATATCAATTTATTGAGTATTTTGCAAGTGAAATTCTTAACTAGGTTAGAAAATTGTGATTAAAAGGAGGTTTACACTCTTTCAACGACACCACATCCTGGACAACAGTCACAAGCGGAAAGTGGGAAACGAATCTCAGAATAAACATGTTGTATATTGGCCGGTCCTGGTGACATGCGGACTTAATTTTTACCAGGAGATTCCAAACAATACAGACGTTGAAAATGTGAAGTAAAGATACAGCCAGTGCTCAGCAAATCAGGAACGTCGATGGACAGGGAAATATGTTTAGCGTTTCAAGATAAAAGACCATTTTCAGAATCGAAAATTTTGAAATTAAACAAGTTGCAGAGAAAACATAGAAGGGTGATGAGAACTAAAGAGAAGTTCTGCTGGGGGATAACAAAAGGGTGTCTCAGCAAGATTCAAATCAGAGACAATTTAAATGATCAGAATGGAAGCATAAAAAGGATGTTGAAAAGTACAGGAGTAGGAAGAGTATATAAATAAATGCATGGCTGAAGGGTTAGTGTCGGAGGGAAGGTTTAGATTTCTGGGTCAGCTTTTGGGAAGACAGGTTGCATCTGGATTGTGGCAAAGGTAAATAGTGCTAATGAGGAGGGTTTAAACTAATTTGTCAAGCAATAGGAATCTTAACTTAGCCAATATTAACTGGGGCAGTTTTAGTGTGAAAGGCGCAGAGGGGATGGAATTATTAAAGTGAGTCCAGGAGAGCTCCTTGAGCCAGTTTGTAGACAGTCCAACTCGAGAAGGGAGGGGCAGCCTAGGACCTATTCCTGGGGAAGATTGACACAAAAACCTGGAGTAACTCAGCGGGTCAGGCAGCATCTCTGGGGAAAAGAAATAGGTGACGTTTCAGATCGAGATCCTCTTCAGACCCGAAACATTACCTATTATTTTCTCTAGAGATGCTGCCTGACCCGCTGAGTTACTCCAGCACGGAGTGCATACTACATGCCTACTTTTGTTCCCATTGTACAAATGCAATGTCCAATGCAATCTGACAGGTATACATATAATTTTGTTTTTCAAAAATTACTACTGCATTTGGAGGAATAAAGTTAAATATGATATACAAGGCAAGGTAAAAAATAAATAAATATGGCTCTAATGGAAAAAGATACACAATTGGCTGTTCAATCTGAATCTCAAAAATAGTTTTGACATTTTAAATCATGCCACATTCCCTGAGTAAAGTCACAAGAGGGGGTGTAAAGAACACGTGGAAACAATCTCAGAATAATGGCTGATTGCAGAAACATAAATGTGTGGGCAAAGCAACTGCATATCAGCCAGCCTTGGTGATGATTGACCTCTGTGTTTAACTGAGGATGTTGCAGGCATTCCTACCTCTACCCGACTTTAAATGCACCAAAGCCTTTCCTGAACAATCATCCAAAAGCAAAATACTGCAGGTGCTGAAAATCTGAAATATAACAGCAGGTCATGCTGCATTTACGGCAAGAGAAACAGATTCCCCCTTCCTGCCAGAATGGAACGTTCCGATTTCCAAGATGAATGCTCCGGAGTCACATGACACGAGCAGAAAGCAATGACTGAAAATGATAAAACCTGTGTTAACGCAAAGCGGACGGCGTTAATACAGATTGGGCATTTTATGCATGTGCACAATCATCAGTGCTATGAAATGTCATCACCCTGAAACTTTAACTACACCTCTCTCTCAATGGATTCTGCATTCCCTGCTGAATGAATCCTGCATTTTGTTTTATTTCAGATTTTTGGCATCTGCAGAATTTTCTTTGCTTCTCAATCACAATTATTTATGAAGAAGGTGGGTCTCGACCCGAAATGTCACCCGTTCCTTCTCTCCAGAGATACTGCCTGACCTGCTGTTACCCCAGCATTTGGTGTCTATCTTCGGTTTAAACCAGCATCTGCAGTTCCTTCGTACACATTTATTTACAGTTTGGATATCAAACTACCAGATAGGTTCCTGTGGATGTGCATTTAAGATTTGCCCTTATTATCTGTTTTCATGTAATAAGGCCTTACCTTCCATTACTGGATCCATCTGATAACGACTTGACAGCATTTAACATTTTGGACACAATCATCGCTGTATCTGACCCATCATGGTGTCCCAACACAGTAGCTCCACTCCCTGAAAGGGCACAAGAACACCAATGAAGAGAAGGTATAGGCCGATGGCCTTCAACTCTCCTCCACCTTCTTAATTCAAAAATCTAAACAATCTTGGTTTTGAATATACTTTGGCCCGAATCCGCGCCGACCAGCAATCCCCGCACACTAACACTATCCTACACACACCAAGGACAATTTACAATTATCCCAAGCCAATTTGCCTACAAACCTGTACATCTCTGGAGTGTGGGAGGAAACTGGAGATCCCGGAGAAAACCCACGCAGGTCACGGGGTGAACGTACAAATCGTGTACAGACGACACCTGCGGTCAGGATCAAAAGCCGGGTCTGTAAGGCTGCAACTCTAGAGCTGTGCCTCCATGAACCGTGAATTAAATTCATGTCTTCAATGTTTAGTTTATGTTTAGAGATATAGCGCGGAAACAGGCCCTTTCGGCCCACCGGATCCGCGCCAACCAGCGATCCCCGCGCATTAACACTATCCTACACACACTCCGGACAAATTTTTTAACATTTACCAAGCCAATTAACCTACAAACCTGTACGTCTTTGTTGTGCGGGAGGAAACCGATCTCGGTGAAAACTCACGGTACAAACTCCGTACAGACGGCACCCGTGCTCAGGATCGGGCCCGGGTCTCAGGCGCTGCATTCGCTGTAAGGCAGCAACTCTACTGCTGCGCCACCATGTTACTCCAGCATTTTGTGCCTATTTTCAGTTCAAACCAGCATCTGCAGTTCCTTCAATGGGTCAACTTCTTAATCTGATACTAGTACCAGATTCCCTCATGAGAGAAAACATTCTCCCAGCATCTACTGTCAATCCTCCTCAAAATGTAATGCCTGAATAAGATCACGTATCATTCTCCTAAACCCCAAGGAGCACAGGCCTAACCTGCTCAACTTTCCCTGACAAGACCACCCCCTTCATCCCAGGAGTCAACTCAGTGAACATTTGCCAAACTGCCTGCATGTTTTCATCAATAAACCCTAAATTTACACAGTACTCCGCGTCTTACCATCACCCAGCACACCTTGGCAAAACTACTCTCATCTTCCACCTCCCGACAATAAATCCAACTTTCCACTTGTCTTCCCAATTACAATTCTGTACCCACAAGCTAAACTTCTATACTTCACCAGTTAAACAATGATCTGCCTTCTTAAACTTCCTGGGGAAATAGATAACCTTAGATCTCCACACACTACAATCCACCATCGGCGAAGCCAAACGCAGGCTCGGCGATCGTTTCGCTCAACACCTCAACACTCAGTCCGCCTTAACCAACCTGATCTCCCGGTGGCTGAGCACTTCAACTCCCCCTCCCACTCTGACTTTTCTGTCATGGGCCTTCTCCAGTGCCATAGTGAGGCCTACCGGAAATTGGAGGAACAGCACCTCATATTTTGCTTGTGCAGCTTACAGCCCAGCGGTATGAACATTGACTTCTCCAACTTTAGATAGTTCCTCTGTCCCTCTTCCCCTCCCCCTTCCCAGTTCTCCCTCTATCTTCCTGTCTCCACCTATATCCTTCCTTTGTCCCGCCCCCCTGACATCAGTCTGAAGAAGATTCTCGACCTGAAACGTCACCCATTCCTTCTCTCCTGAGATGCTGCCTGACCTGCTGAGTTCAGCATTTTGTGAATAAATACCTTCGATTTGTACCAGCATCTGCAGTTATTTTCTTACAAGTCTCTGCACACTCCCCCAACCTACCCCTTTGCATGCTCTGTTTTATTGTTCTTGGGGTGAAAGGAATCAAGGGATATGGGGAAAACCATGGTAAAGGGAAGAACGTGGTTATTCAACCATGGTTATGATGAATAGTGGACTAGACTGAAAGAGCTCAATGCCCTTGTCCATCTCCTATTTTCTGCGTTTCCTCGCAATTCCTTGCATCGTCAGCAAACATACCTACCATGCTCTCAGTTCCTCTCAGTAATCTGATCCCTGTGGCACTTCAGTACGTTACAGCTTGCCTTTATGAAAATAACCTTTTTATCACAACTATGTTTTCTTAACTTTCAGTGCTCTATCCATTGTATTATATTACCTTGAACACTTGATTTAATTATCGTGCAGACAGGCAGAATAATTGAACTGTAAACATATTTCATTACCCGTGTGACGCAGAGCCACCATGTGGCAAGTCGTTGCATCTTCCGTTCCAAGTGTAGATACAGAGCCTGTGGTCAGAGATACACGGAGAACACATCAAGATCTTCCATTCACACTACAAAACACGCGGAACTGTGCAGAACTGTGCAGCCGAGTTTATTCCTTTTCTTTGACAATTTAGGACCATGGGTCAGAACTCAACATTTAAATTCAATAGAAGAAAAGTCTGCCCCACACAACAAAATCCCATTAAAACTCAGCTATTTTTGGGGCACAAAACTACTTTTAAAGAGTACAATTAAGACCATGACTGCAGAGATACAAAACTAATCAGACAAAAAGTAAAAAACCTGGCATATAAAGAATGCCAAGTACTTTGGAAGAAAAGTGCAATTTTAGCCTTTATTACAAAGGGGATGAAGCAACCGACATCGGCAAGCATTGCGACAACTGGACAAGAATTATAGGCCATACTTAAAACAATGCGCACACTTTTGTTTCATTATTTGAGGAGGGATACATTTACATTGGAGGCAGTTAGAGAAGGTTCACTAGGTTGATACCTAGGAAGAGGAGGCTGCCCTAAAATTGGAGAATTTGTGTTACCATTGGGTTGTATGAAAATTAAAGAATTATTTTCTTGGGATTAACCCAACTGCATGAACATTTCATTCCCCAGTTTTAAGTAACTACAAACTCCCATCCTCCCCCTTTTGTCAACCCCCTCCTTGGTGCCCCATCTGGACTCACACCCATTTCTCCCCTTTCCCTCCACTTCCACGTACATTCCTTCCTCTAGTTTCATCATTCACCACGCTTCAATCCTCTTGTCTCACAATTCTGTGTTTTCATCTCTGGCCTTTGTCCAACCATCTGCCTATCAACAAACCCCTCTTACCTGCACCCACCTGACACAACCTGCCAGGCTTTGTCTCTCTTTCAGCTTTTACCCCCTCCCCTACAATCAGTCCGAGGAAGGGTCCCGACACAAAATGGCACCTATCTATCGTCTCCGGAGGTGTTGCCTGACCCGCTAATTTATTCCAGTACTTTGTCCCTTCTTAAAATCAATGATCTTGGTTGGTATCATTTTGGTTCTGGAGCTAATGAAGGCTGGATGGCTGAATGGTGCTCCACTGTTCTGTAGATTAACTTCACTCCGGTGAGGAATGTGTGGGAGGTGAGATGTTGCATTGCCAAGGAAGATCTAGAACAGGGGTGGGCAACCTTTCTGTTACTGCAGGCCGGATCATGAATTAATGAACAAGCAGTGTTTACATAACGTTTAGTTTACATAAAAAAGCAAAAATATAGGTATTTTATTAAAACACAACTTATTATATTCTGTATTAAAAAAATTAAAGGCTAAAATTTATAAAACGATTTGTCCTTAACCAAGGTTCACCATTTGTGATTAAAAACATATTTAATTCATAATTTATTTCTAGGATATTTCCACTTGAATTTATATACTTTTTATAATAGTCAAGCACAGACACATCTTCTGAATAACATTTAGATCTCAATATGCCGTCACACAGCATTTCTATCAATTCCATTTGATAAATTTCTGGTAGTGGCTACTTTTACATCAATTGGGGTTGCAGACAACTTGAACTCAGATGCATATCGGAGCACCACACGATGAGAACGTACAGACACGCCAGCTGCAGGTGAAGTGAATTATTGAGAAACGCGCCATTCTTATATAATATTTTAAGCGGTTGATGCAACGCGAGTCGTGGTGTCATCAGCCACTGTGTCGCCCACAGAAACGGGAGCTATGGAATATCTGAATTCATATCTGAACTCATAAACCTAACAAATAATAACTAGAATTCTGGATGACAGAAGACCTCAGGGAAAAAAAAACGCCTGTGGGCCGGGTTGATATAATATTTCTCTCAGGGACTGCGGGCCGGATAATTTCGGGTTAGGCCCGGATTCAGCCTGTGGGCCGGAGGTTGTCGACCCCTGATCTAGAAGAATGCTTGTGTGAAGAAACAACCTAGCCAGAACCCACTGCAAATATGGGCAGCAGGTGGAACCAGTGTGGATGGGACATCTTGGTCGGCATAGGCAAGTTGGACCAATGATACAGGGCAAATCGTTGGATTGAAGAGCCTGTTTCTGTTGCTATTAAATGAAAAAGAGATTGAGAATAACAAAAAACAGTGATGGCTATGACCATTTGCCAAAGAAATCCCATGTCAAATTTAGTGCATCTGTTTTGACATAGTATTCCGCAGGAATCATCGGCTTGGAAGGGAAAAAATTCAAATAAATTAGATCTGATTCTTAAAATAAATCTCAATAATTAGAGAATCTGTATGATCAAGTAGACAACTATAATCCCTGTAAGTATCTTTAAAAAGTGAAATACAACGATGCTTACCATCCTGAGGAATTGTTGCTGCAAATTCCCTTTGCTGAATATATAAAAGACCTGCAGGATCTACCTTGATGGCAGGCTTCGATTTCAAAGCTTCGGCACCTTCCTGCGTGAAATAGAAGCATTAGACTTTGCTATAACTCATAATATATTTACCCTAAATTAGACAAAATAGCTCCACTTCTAGTTTCCATTGTTCAAGATGTGGACTCTTATACATCGGCGAGACCAAACGCAGACTAAGCGATCGTTTCACGGAACACCTTCGCTCAGCCCGCCTGAACCTACCTGATCTCCCGGTTGCTGGACACTTTAATTCTCCTTCCCATTCTTACACAGACCTTTCTGTCCTAGGACTCCTCCATTGTCAGAGTCAGGCTAAATGCAAATTGGAGGAACAGCATCTCATATTTCACTTGGGCAGCTTACAGCCCAGTGGTCTTTGTATGGATTTCTCTCACTTCAGGTAGCCCCGGCATTCCCTCTCTCTCCCTCCCCCACCCAAGTAGCACTAGCTCTCATTTGCACCCTACAAACAGCTAAAAAATGACTGTTTCCTTTACCATCGTAACTTTTTTGCATATCTTTCATTCATTGTTCTTTATCTCACCACATCACCGTCTATATCTCTCGTTTCCCTTATCCCTAAGCAGTCTGAAGGGTCTCGACCCAAAGCATCACCCATTCCTTCTCTCCAGAGATGCTGTCTGTCCCACTGAGTTACTCCAGCTTTTTGCGTCCACTTCTAGATATTCAGCTTGGATATCCATTTGGTCAAAAAATAATTACAAAATGTCTTCCCTAAATTGCAATATTGTGGAGACTGCAGATTTGGAAAGATCAGACGTCAAACACAGATTGTTGAATTATTTGTCCCACTGCCATTTTGGGGGTCTCTGGCTTCTCGCTCGGCTATTCCCAGAGTCTCTGATTTCCCTCTCAGCCCATCCTGAACCCTGCACTCATCTAACCTTGCAGCAGAGTCCACAAATCAAACAATCTTGCCCCTGTGAAGGAGCAGTAAATGGCCATGCACCAAGGATGATGTTTTGAAATTAAAACGCAAAAGTTACTAAGGTGACACATGCTTAAGCTATGATGTAATGGTATGATTTAAGTGTTCCTAAATAAGGCATAATATGTGTTTACGTAATTCAAGCTGATTCCCACTCCCCTCTACTAAGCATGCCTACAGATTTTAATACAATCAATAATTTTTTCCTGGAATTGTGCCTGCCTGCTTTGCAACTCAGCTACAATTCAATGAAGCACACCCACAGTCAGGACCTAATGACGGGATAATAATGGGGAATATGGAAGTTCTATGTTGTGCACTTTCTTTTCTAATTCGCAATGATTTAACTAAATATTTAACTAGCCATTGATTTGTGCTTTCTAATTCATGATTTGTCCAAATCAATACTCGAAGTGTGAAGTTCAGCAAATTTTCCATATTGAGTTATAAGAACTTTGACCCTTTAAAGTTTGCACAGCTTTTAGATTGGTGGAAATACAGAGCAGAGTTTATAATCTGTCACAGCTTGTGTGAGAATGACCTCATACCAAGGATGTCTGTTCTGTTTCTCTGTTATCCCACTTTTCAAGAAAGGAGGGAGAGAGAAAACGGGAAATTATAGACCAGTTAGTCTGACATCAGTGGTGGGGAAGATGCTGGAGTCAATCATAAAAGACGAAATTGCGGAGCATTTGGATTGCAGTAACAGGATCGTTCCGAGTCAGCATGGATTTACGAAGGGGAAATCGTGCTTGACTAATCTACTGGAATTTTTTGAGGATGTAACTAGGAAAATTGACAGGGGAGAGCCGGTGGATGTGGTGTACCTCAACTTTCAGAAAGCCTTCGACAAGGTCCCACATAGGAGATTGGTGGGCAAAATTAGAGCACATGGTATTGGAGGTAGGGTACTGACATGGATAGAAAGTTGGTTGACAGACAGAAAGCAAAGAGTGGGGATAAATGGGTCCCTTTCAGAATGGCAGGCAGTGACTAGTGGGGTACCGCAAGGCTCGGTGTTGGGACCGCAGCTATTTACAATATACATCAATGACTTGGATGAAGGGATTAAAAGTACCATTAGCAAATTTGCCGATGATACAAAGCTAGGTGGCAGTGTGAACTGTGAGGAGGATGCTATGAGGTTGCAGGGTGACTTGGACAGGTTGTGTGAGTGGGCGGATGCATGGCAGATGCAGTTTAATGTAGATAAGTGTGAGGTTATCCACTTTGGTGGTAAGAATAGGAAGGCAGATTATTATCTGAATGGTGTCAAGTTAGGAAAAGGGGACGTACAACGTGATCTGGGTGTCTTAGTGCATCAGTCACTGAAAGGAAGTATGCAGGTACAGCAGGCAGTGAAGAAAGCCAATGGAATGTTGGCCTTCATAACAAGAGGGGTTGAGTATCGGAGCAAAGAGGTCCTTCTGCAGTTGTACAGGGCCCTAGTGAGACCGCACCTGGGGTACTGTGTGCAGTTTTGGTCTCCAAATTTGAGGAAGGATATTCTTGCTATTGAGGGCGTGCAGCATAGGTTTACTAGGTTAATTCCCGGAATGGCGGGACTGTCATATGTTGAAAGACTGGAGCGACTAGGCTTGTATACACTGGAATTTAGAAGGATGAGAGGGGATCTTATCGAAAGTATAAGATTATTAAGGGGTTGGACACGTTAGAGGCAGGAAGCATGTTCCCAATGTTGGGGGAGTCCAGAACCAGGGGCCACAGTTTAAGAATAAGGGGTAGGCCATTTAGAACAGAGATGAGGAAAAACTTTTTTAGTCAGAGTTGTGAATATGTGGAATTCTCTGCCTCAGAGGGCAGTGGAGGCTAATTCTCTGAATACATTCAAGAGAGAGCTAGATAGAGCTCTTAAGGATAGCGGAGTCAGGGGGTATGGGGAGAAAGCAGGAACGGGGTTTTGATTGAGAATGATCAGCCATGATCACATTAAATGGCGGTGCTGGCTCGAAGGTCCGAATGGCCTACTCCTGCACCTATTGTCTATTGTTTGGTAATGATGATTAAACCCCTTACACCTGATATTAGAAATCTACCCTTAATGCAATTTCTGGAGTTGAGACAAAAAGTTAAACTTGTAGAAGAAGTGGGTCTGAAGATGGGTCTCGACCCGAAACGTCACCCATTCCTTCTCTCCAGAGATGCAGCCTGTCCCGCTGAGTTACTCCAGTATTTTGTGTCTATCTTCGGTGTAAACCAGCATCTGTATTTCCTTACCACACACTTGTTTAAGATAAGCACACCAGATTCAATGTGCAACTGGCCAGACCTTAGATTTAGTAGGAGCTCTGTCCCAAGTTGCTGATGGTTACCAGGATTGGAAATACTGAGAAAGGAACAGTCAGCATTTTCACTCTTGATTAAAATCTAGTGCTACCCACTGAAATAGTCACATGTTGAAGATAACTGACAAAATAATGCAGAAAACAGTAAGCTGCTTGTTAATAGCACACACATAGGATCAGAGACAATCTTTTCTCCGCTCTAGAATGTTTACACAGCAGTAACCAAATTCTGATTTATAAACAGAGTATTTCACAACCAAGTACAGGCCGTCTTTGGGCAATGAACAGATTCCATTTTTATACATGCCCATAGTCAATTTTGTGGCACTGTGGTAGAGCTGTGCCTCTTAGCACCTGCGACCCGGTTCAATCCTGACTACAGATGCCGTCTGTGCAGAGTTTGTACGTTCTCTCTGTGACTGCGTGGGTTTCCTCCAGGTGCCCTGGTTTCCCGCCACGCCTTAAATCATACAGGTTTGTAGGTTAATTAACTTCTGTAAATTGCCACTAGTACATAGGACACGAAAGTGGAATAACATAGAACTCGTGTACAGCTGATCAGCGTGGGCTCGGTGGGTCGAAGGGCCTGTTTCCACACTGTACCTCTGTATCTGTTCATTAGTCAGAAGATACACAAAACTTATTCAATATTGTAACCATATCTCCACTATATTGCAATGAATGGCATCAAAAGCACATAAGGCTGACAAGAAACAATTAGTAAAAGTGGAGAGAGGAGAGACTAGTTTTGCTGTTCATATTAACAAACACATGTACATACGTGAGACTTTTGAATTCAATCATATTACATACAGGAAGCTGTTCGTATTTAGGGGAGGACCATTAGTTTGGCTTTCGTAACTTTGAGGCCAATCAGCAAAATGCCCCCCTCCAAAAGAAAACCTAACCGCAACATCTATCCTTCCACGTCATCCAAGAACCAAAATACCCATTGGAGGTGAAGCAGTAGTTTACCTGCACATATCTTGTTTATTGTGCTGTGCTTCCAACCTGGTTTTCTCTACAATGGGAAAGCCAAACCCAGATTGGGTGATCGGTCCACAAAACATCTCCATCAAATCAGCAAGAGGGACTAAGCTTGCGGTTAATTTAACCCCCCCCCATCTCACCCAATCTGGTTTCACTCTCTTTGGTCTCTTCCAATTAACTGACGGACAAGTTGAAGAAACTGCACCTTAAGTTCTGCATTACCTTCAGGACTCCACATCACCTTTGAAAGTGTCTGAGAAGCAGAGTCCCAGTCTTGTATTGCACATTTCCAAATCTAACAAATACAGATAATGTAAATATCTCTGCAAGGGCCTCTGCAATTTCCTCCTCAACTTCCGACAAGATCCTAGGATGTGCTTGGTCAGGCCCTTGTAACATTTTCCAGTCCTAATGAAAAATCAATGACCTGACGCATTAACTGACTCTCTCTGTACACATCCTTCCTAACATGCTGAATATTTTCAGAATCATGTGTTTCTATATCAGGTTTCCAGTAGGTGCATTATTTTGCTTTTGGAATACCCATTTCACCCATCGACTCCATATACGTGCCACAACAATCCATTAAACAATGGATTAATCAAACCATTCCAGTGGAATCAATACAATGCTTTAGAAGAAGGGTCTGGGTCTGAAAGTCACCCATTCCTTCTCTCCAGAGATGCTGCCTGTCCCGCTGAGTTACTCCAGCATTGTGTCTGCTTTAGAGATAAATATATCCAGTGAAAACAGGCATTCACCTCTACAAATCCACATCAAACTCTGTATGAAAATATAGTTTTTCTTCTTTAAACCGCCCCAACGTTAGTGGCAGCTTTTGTATCAATCTCTGTCACTTTAACTATTTCATGCACTCGTTTGAGGAGAGGTTTCACCTTTTTTCTGAATTTCTTATTTCGTTATACGTCAGAACTCACAACAATCACTTATGCTTGCCTTAATTAAATTTAGGAATGAGAGTCAACCACAAGCATCGCTTTTAAAGGCATGGCTCCAATTATTGGAGTCTCTTTCCCCGTTGACTTTAGTTGTATTGGGACTCCTGAATGCTGCACATGGAGTGAGGGGTGTGGGTGAAAAGGAACAGAGGTGGGGAGTGGAAAGATGGGGGATAAAAGGGAAATGTGGCACTTGGGAATAGGAGATGCATGTACGGAAAGGTGCACAGTGAAGGAGGGGTGGAGAAATGTCAGCACATCTAAAGGGGGTCTGGAATAAATAGGGGGGAGGGTAGGGGAAATTTCTTGAAATTGCAAAATTCAATGTTCATACTGTTTGATTTTAAACTATCAGGTGCAGTACGAGGTTCTGTTCGTACAGTTAATGTGTGCCTTAACCCTGGCAATGGAGGAGGCCAAGGACACAACGGTCAGTATGAAGTGGGAACGAGAGTTAAGATGATTAGCAACCATGAGATCCAGCAAGCCTTAGTGGACAGAGTGCAAATGTTCAGTGGAAAGGTCACCTAGTCCACACTTGGACTCGCCAATGTAAAGGAAGTCACGTCGTGAGCACTGAATGCAGTGGACGTTTGAAGAGGTCATGAGAACCTGCATCATGCCTGGAGGGCCTGCTGGGGTCCCCAAATGGAAGTGACAGAGATGTAGGAACAGATGTTACATCTCCTGCAGTTGAAGGGGAAATACCTGGGGAAGGAGCAGGTTGGGTGGGACATTGCGGAGGGAGTGGTCTCCACAGAAAGCAGGAAGGGAAGATGTGACTAGTGGTGGGATCATGTTGAAGGTTGCGGAAATGTTGGAGTGTTTTGTTTTTGCATACAGAGAGGGGGAGGGGATGAAAGGCGAGGACCAAAGGAACTCTGCCCTTACTCATGTCTGGGGTTGGGGGGGGGGGGGGGGGGGATGACAGCAGAATTACAGGACACCGAGGAGACACAGGTGAGGGATCTATCCACAAACAACAAAGGGGAAACCACGCTTACTGAAGAGGTCGTCTCGGATGTCAAGACTCAACTTGGGAGCAGAATAGATACAATAATGACGGAGGAATTTAGAGTCAGGAATGGCATCCTTGCAAATGGCAGGATGGGAGAAGGTAACTGTGGAAGTCAGTGGGTTTGTAGTGGACGTCCGTCTGACCCGCGATGGGAATAGGATTGTTGGAATTGCTCAGAGGGCCAAACTTTCTCTTTCGATTGTCATAAGAAGATATACCTTTGATACTTTCACTGCCGCAGGATATCCATGGCGTTTTGCGCGCAACGCAAGCTTAGTGCAACCAATCTGTAGATAAACGAGAACGCAAAGCGACAGCATGTCTCGTTCTCCGGCACTGAAGGTTAGATGGTGGTCGGTGATACACAGTGCAGGAGGAAGGAACACATCCAGCCACCGCGCCAGCAGGAGCAGGAGCCACTGACAGTGACTGAGCGCTGCGTGCCCCACCGGGCTCTCTGCCCCACCACCCCACCCCACCGGGCTCTCTGCCCCACCACCCCACCCCACCGGGCTCTCTGCCCCCCACCGGGCTCTCTGCCCCCCACCGGGCTCTCTGCCCCACCACCCCACCGGGCTCTCTGCCCCCCACCGGGCTCTCTGCCCCACCACCCCACCCCACCGGGCTCTCTGCCCCACCACCCCACCGGGCTCTCTGCCCCCCACCGGGCTCTCTGCCCCACCACCCCACCCCACCGGGCTCTCTGCCCCACCACCCCACCCCACCGGGCTCTGCTCCACTGTCTGCTGAACAACTCCGCCCGACCACATTTACAGCTCACCTTCAACCTGGAATAACGCTCAATGAACTCTCCGGTGGATGAAGGTAGACTGACGGGGTGGTTGTCAACGAGCAGCGGCATCCCGCAGACAGTTCCGCTCCCTGGCTGGGGCTGGGACTGGAGGCGCCTCCTCCACACACACACCACGTCCTCACTGGCTGGGATTGGAGGCGCCTCCTCCACACACACACCACGTCCTCACTGGCTGGGATTGGAGGCGCCTCCTCCACACACACACACACACACCACGTCCTCACTGGCTGGGACTGGAGGCGCCTCCTCCACACACACACACACACACCACGTCCTCACTGGCTGGGGCTGGGACTGGAGGCGCCTCCACACACACCACGTCCTCACTGGCTGGGACTGGAGGCGCCTCCTCCACACACACACACCACGTCCTCACTGGCTGCAGAGCCGCCCGCACTCAACCACATCCCACAATGTATCGCAGTAACTCACCCTGCCTGGGGGAGGAGAGTCAGTGCACAACTTCATGATAATCCCAGCCAAGAGTTTCACCGCCTGCAAATCTGCCCATTTCTCACTTCTAAAGCGTGCGGATCTGTTTTAACAAAATAAAGATTAACACGGCGGTGCAGCTGGTGAGAGTTCTGCTTTATATCCTGACCTCAGGTGCTGTCTGTGTGGAGTTTGCAGGTTCTCCCAGTGACTGTATGCGCCACCCCCCCACATCTCAAAGACGTGCGGTTGTGGGTTCACGTTTAAGGAATGGGATAATATAGAACTAGTGTGAACGGGTGATCGATGGTCGGCATGGACTCTTCGGGCCGAAGGGCCAGAATTTGATTTGGAGATACAGCATGGAAATAGGCCCATCACGTATTTATTCATTGACCTGTAGATGCTGGAGTCGAGCAGCATCAGTGGATGGTAACCCATCAAGGTTTCAAGGTCAGTTTATGTCACATGTGCCAAGGTACAGAAATTTTTTTGTTGCCATACAGCCATACTACGTGAAAAGCAACAAGACACACCAAATAAAAGTGAACATGACCATCCACCACAGCGACTCCCCGCATTCCTCACTGTGATGGAAGGCAATAAAGTCCAATCTTCTCCCTCTTTACTCTGTGGTCGGGGCTGCTGAACCCCGCAGTTGGGGCGATCAAAGCTCCCACAGCCGGAGATCCAAAGCCCCCTCATCAGGACGGGTGAAACTCTTCGAGTTTCCGAATCGGTCTCTAACCAGGGACTGCGGGCTCCACGATGTTAAGGTCCACAGGCCCACGGTTGGAGCTCTCCACAGTCGATCCCTGGCAAAGGGATCACAAGCTCCCCGATGGTAACTCCCCGCCCGCGGTTGAAGCACCAGGTCGGTCTCCAGGAATGGCCGCGCCACTCCACGATGTTAGGCCACAGGAGATACGATACGGAGAGGAAAAAAGAAAAATCGCATCTCCGTCGAGGTAAGAGATTGAAAAAACTTCCCCCCCCCCACATAAAACAAACCAAGGAACACTAAAACATACTCTTTAACACTTATTTAAAATAACAAAAACAGAAGACAGACAGACTGTTGGCGATGCAGCCACTTGCTGGCGCCATCACCATCTGCTCTTGAAGTCCAATGCAAATGTGCTTAAGTTTTCCAAAAAAACCCTGAAACATAATCGCTCCTTCTCTCCTGGGGCATTACTTGATCTATTTCTGGCATTTGTGCAACAATTATGAGTATTACAAAGTGCACTAATATTTGTATATATTTAACAGCGAAATTGTGATTATTATTTAAATAATTAAGACATTTGGTTGTGTACTTAGTAAAGTAACCAATTTATCGTTTTCCTTTCAAATTCAAACGCAGGCCCATGCCAGCCGTCTGCGTCGAACTATAGCAACACTATTGTAGAACATTGGAAGCAGGCCAGACTAGATTGTCATTTTACCAGATCGGTTTACTTCAAGTGATCTATAAAGCAAAACCAAAAACTGTAATGATATTTGCGAAGGGGAGGGGGGGGGGCAGTTATTTAGTTCTAGAGTACCATCAATCATCATTGTATAAAAGCATTAGAATTCAATTGTTCAAATGATTAGTCAAAATGAATATTCTAACTCCAATTTTATATTTAACTACAGTAAATTCCCAGAACTGGGGGTTTGCCAAACTCAATTTTAACCTCCAGTAAAACAAAAAGTGCAGGAGTAACTCTGCAGGTCAGGCAGCATCTGTGGATATGCTCCTTGGCACTCCCTGACCTGCTGAGTTACTCCAGATTGGTTTGTTTCACTCAAGATTCCAATACTTGCAATTCCTTGTGTCTCCAGATTTACGAGGACTATGCCAGGACTCCAGAGCCTGAGCTATAGGGAGAGACTGGGCAGGCTAGCACTTTATTCCTTGGAGCACAGGAAGCCAGGTCTCTGGTGCTGTGAGCACAAGAATACACTTATAGAAGTGTATGAAATCATCAGGGTAGTCGGGTGAATGCAGACTTTTTCCAAGGGCAGAAGAACCAAGGAATACCAGACATAGGGTCAGAAGAAGGCTCCTGACCCGAAACGTCACCTATACATTACAGCCAAAGATGTTGCCTGACCTGCTGAGTTACTCCAGCACTTTGTTTTACTCAAGATTCCAGCATGTGCTGTTCCTTGACTCCATTTTAACCTCTCATTTAATCAAGAGAGAGTTTAACAGAATAAGCAGTATTTTCAATTGTGATGGATAAAAATGAAGTTCAAAAACAAAATAGTCAAGACAACTAGAGAATACAAAAGAAAAAAAATAACAGCAGAGAGAAATGATGGCATGGAACTCAACAGATGAGATCAGAGAGATAAGGAGATATGGTTATCAGGAGGCTAGGACGAGTATGTGAAATTGAGTTAAGCTATCCTGAACCTTTTGGACTAAGAGGGTAGGTGTCATATAATCCATATAATTATTCAACATAAAGAAATCCACTCTCGTATGAAATAAAACCCGAGTCTGTCAGCCTTTAGTTGTGTAATTAGGGACAGAAGTATCTTTGCTACTTCCATGCATTTCTGTTTTTGCATGTGGAATGTATCTGTGTAACATAAAATAAGTAACCTTTTCACTGTACCTCAGTAAATGTGACAATAAACTAAACGATGTTGCAGTAATTAGTACAGTACAATGGATAATAAAATCACTGCACTAAACTCAGTAAGCAGGATAACTTCATTATTTTTACCTGTACTTTTCAAAGTCATGAATAGTGAAAGTAAAGATTAAAACAATAGATGGATAGGTTGACTGGATGCAATGCCACAAGCATATGTACAATTTTTTTAATAGATTCAAGCATTTAAGCAAAAGTACCAAATGGAGGAAAATTATACTGCATATATTAGATATAAGCTAATAATCAAACACTCAGTTGTATCATAGAATGGAAAACTTTATCCATTTGTCTACATTTTGAACCTTTGAAAAGGGAATATTTTTTACAGAAGCAGCATCAGTATGGTCTTGACCATTTACAAAAGCAGCATCAGCATGCTGCCTGACCCGCTGAGTTACTCCAGCATTTTGTGTCTACCTTCGAACCAGCATCTGCAGTTATTTTCCTACACATCAGTATAGTCTTAGTGACTACAGAACACAATATGTTGAAGTGGTGCAAGTTACGACTTGATGCCAAAATTATTCTGGCATCAAAATATTCTTTAAAGAAATTACAAGTTTTGCCATTCTTGGGTATTCTGAAACATGACCTATGTTTCAATTTACCGCCACCAGACTGCAACACTAATTGAATACCATACGTTCATAACATTTCAGCAGAATTACTTTACAGAGCAATAATTCAAATTCAGACCAATAAAAATGACTAAATTTTAAACCTAGTAGTATATAACAACGAGACTTGGGTATCCTTGCACATCAGTCACTGAACGCAAGCATGCAGATAGAGCAGGCAGTGAAGAAAGCTAATGGCATGTTGGCCTTCATTGCGAGAGGATTTGAGTTGAGGAGCAAAGAGGTCTTACTGCAGTTGTACATTGCCCTGGTGAGATCGCACCTGGAGCAATTTTGGCCTCCTAATTTGAGGATATTATTGCTATTGAGGGAGTGCAGCGTTCGTTCACCAGGTTAATTCCCGGAATGGTGGGACTGACATATGATGAAAGAATAGGTCGACTGGGCTTGTATTCACTTGAATTTAGGATGAGAGGGGATCTTATATAGAAACATATAAAATTCTTAAAGGATTGGATAGGCTAGATGCAGAAAAAATGTTCCTGATGTTAGGGGAGTCCAGAACCAGGGGTCACAGTTTAACAGTAAGGGATAGGCCATTTAGGACTGAGATGAGGAAAAACATTTTTACCCAGAGAGTTGTGAATCTGTAAATTCTCTGCCACAGAAGGCAGTGGAGGCCAATTCACTAGATATTTTCAAGAGAGTTAGATTTAACTCCCCACTCTTCCCACATAAAACCATGAAAAGAATTTCAAAGATTAATAATCATTATTAGAATAAATTATCAATTGGGATTGCAACAACCACTTCTACTTGGAAATTGCAATAATTGGTTCTACGTACATTCCTGAACTTTCCTATTCCGGAAAGAAAATAAATTTGAATCTCCAAAAAGGAGAATCAAATAAGTCTTGAACCAAAGATCATTTAAAAGAAACAATTGATAACAAAGTTTTGAAACAGCAAATATTAACATTTACAAATCACTATGTACACAAATATCCAAAAAAATATATACCCAATTGATGAATTTTTGAGCCAGTTGCTTTGAAGTTGAAAGGGAAATAATAGCCTACACAAAAGTCAACTTCTGTAAGAAACAAAGTCTTGCATGTAGTTACTTTTATATTTTGTTTCTTTGAATCCATGTCTGAAAATTTGTACATTTGTCTCTTTTATAATTTTTCAAAACTGATGCATTGGAAAAGTTACAGGGGAACCGGCGCTGCTCGGACTTTGCACATTGGACTCAAATGAACTTGGCATGATCCCAAATGTTTCACTGTGCAATGACTCTCCTTTTAAGAAATCATCCTCATCATCTTCATCTGTAGCCTATAAGTAAATAGTAAAGAGAACATTCAATATTTGGAAGTATACAATCCAGTTTTGTCATTCACAACTGAACTTTGCCCCATGTTTCTTTTACTCAGATCGTCATATTGTAATAATCAATAAGCAAAGAACATTTTGCAAAGGAAAAGTGTTTCATCTCTAGAAGCCCTAGTCAACTCAATAATCTCATGAGAGCCAAGCGAATGTTGCCAACCTTTCAGACAAAAGTAACTCCTAGATGCAATAATACACTGAGATGAGAAAAAACCTTTTCACCCAGAGTTATGAATTTGTGGAATTTTCTGCCACAGAAGGCAGTGGAGGCCAATTCATTGGATGCATTTAAAAGAGTTAGATAGAGCTCTTGGGACTAACAGTATCAAGGGATACGGGGAGAAGGCAGACATGGGTTACTGATTGTGGATGATCAGCCATGATCACAATGTAGGGCGATGCTGGCTCCAAGGGCCGAATGGCCTCCTCTTGCACCTATTTTCTATGAAAGGTAACTTTAGTAGTACCATTGTTTCATTTTAAAAATGTAACCACTTTAGTTTATGGCTAAAGAGATTCAAAACTGAATTTGCCTGGAAACACAAAAACCATATCTCTTGAAAATATTCCTGCTCCTTAGCAGTTGTGACTGTTGATATTCAAACACGAAAATTGTCAACAATACATTAGCAAAGGGATTTTATTATTTATTTTCTTTAACAGGCCCTATTGCATAAAGAGTGTTCCAAGAAAACAAAACTTGATGACGGGAAGTGCAGATTATTTTAATTGTCATAGAGGCATCAAAGCAGGTGATTCCATCCAACAGCTCCATGTCGTCCAGTGGACACCCATCTGTGTTAATTCTATCTTCCAGCACTTGACGAGAGATTCAGGTGCTCATCTAGACACTTGTTAAATGGTGCCGGCGACTATGTTTCTACAACTTTCTCAGGCAGTGCAGTGCAGGTAGTCACCTCTCAAGGTGAAAAGGGTCTCACTCAGATCCCTTCTAAATCACTTGTTCCTTACCCTCAAATCTACTTTCCCTCATAGCTTAATTATATCCATTCCTAAACACCCCCCCCCCCCCCCCCCCCCCCCCCCACCAACCCAACTCCATGGAAAACAGATCAGGCGTCTCCTGATTGTCTTCATGACGAAAATACTATCCCAGGCAACATCCTGGTCAATTTCCTCTGCTTCCTCTCCAGTGCTATTACATCTTTCTTACAGTGTGGTTACCTTCTGGAGATCACGATTTGTCCCTGCACTAAAGTCTTTTTTTGATGTTGATAAATACGTTTGAGTTTGTGGTTTAGCATTGTTCAAATCTAGAACATGCGATAATGAAGGGAAATTGTTATTGGTTCTGGTGTTTCTCTGCTCATATTTTCTGGTGATACAGAAAGGCAATCTATCAGCTCAGCCACAAGCCCTTCATAATAGCCACCAGAATAATTTTACCATCACAATTGTTCAAATGGCTGTAACCTGCTAGTAATACAGATGGACAAATCTTGCAATGGAAATTTCTCTGTGCAGAAAGAGAAATTGTAAACTGCTATTTACATGTAGAAAAAAGTCTATAAATCACATTTAGCAAGAAAAAGGGAAAAAAACGTTAAAATATCCACTCACTATCTTTTTATTTATTATCATGCAATAAAAATATATTCTGTATGTTCTTGCCCACCTGCTTCGTGACTTTCAGTGGAACCTGAATATCCTGGAGGCTCAAATCCTCCCAGACCCGATAAAACCCTTCAAAGATTTTCTTAGATCTGTCAAAAAAACAATTTACAATCAGTGTTCAAATAATATTGCAACAAATCAGGCAGGTTTTAAATAATCAGTGTTTCTCTCATAAACTCATGTAAAAGTAACAGCATTCACTTTTGACAGTGCATGAACTGCCAACATTATTTTAATACAATACAAAATGTTGCTCAGAATAGAAATTGTAGCAGACCTGTGGCACTCAAAAGTATAGATGTAATAGATTGAATAGCTAATAATGATGTTCTCAAAGTGAAATCTAACAGATTAAAAATCTAACTATTTACAAGTATACGACACAAATATATATTCTGCCTCTGTAGTCTGTACTGCGCACATTGTTAAACTCCACGAGTCTCCTTACATTCCACCTACATTTCTTTACCTTTCAGTGACTTTCTATTCCATTTTCTCCTATTATTTAAAATTTTCCTTTTCAATGTATCTACGATATCTCCCTCACTGATTTCTTGTACAAATTCCGTATTCCAGCTACATTGACTAAAGAGATGCCCCCTTATTTCATCTGATCTAATGTCAAACATGGTCACAAACCTTTTAAGAATGTAAGGATCAAAGGGAAAGAAGCAATCTAGTGGATTTGTGCAAACTTGCACCAGGTCACCTCCAGTACTGCTCCTAACAACTGGCATGAGCTGTCGATTGTTTCTTTCGATAATTGTGTAGCAGAAGGCCAATTGATATTTCCTGCAAAAAAATAAGATTACTATAGTTAAATTATTCCAGCCACTTGATGCATGCATATATAAATAAGCCTTCAAACAAATTTACTGTTATTTGCGGTTTATCATATTACTAATGCATACATATTTCCTACAAGCAAAGTTCTTTAGAAAAGATATATCAAATGTCATGTTTTTCATTTTACAATAAAAATAAGTTTCAAGATCATAAGAATACTTGATCAAAATTTATTAGGAAATACTGATGTGCCAGCATTTACCCCCTGCTGGAAGTTTAAGACTCCTGCACAAACAGTGAACTACCTGGCCAGCTTCAACTGCAATTTTCCCAACTAAACACCAACACTAGTCATCAGAGTCCACCGATGGAGCATGGACTTGAAATTCTTGGAGATCCTGCCCACTGAACCTGCTGCAGATTGCATCTGCTGCAAATGCAGAAAGCTCATCATTCGTAAGGCTAGCAATTATGTAAATTATATTTTTCATTGTTTTCATGATTTTAATTATCTTAAATAATTTAATGCTATTTTTAATTGATTTTTTACAGAAAACATGCTCTTTTATTTGCTGCTCATTCTCTTGGGTCATCACAAGCTGCTATGTAGGGTCTCATCGATCAGGATCAAGATAATATTTACCATGCACAACAAAAAGCAAAACATCAGTGCTTGGTACATGGGTCTAAAGTAAGATGGGCTGTTAATTCTGCCCATCTCCAATTTAAATTGTCCATGGTAGACCAAGTCACTCATTAATCGTAACAAGCCAAAATGGAACCTGGATACATTTCTGTTCCCCATTTTCCCCACTTAAAACAGTAAGATAGATGTTGCTATTTCACCATTTTCAGCATTCACTTTTCTGAGTGGTATAACATGTACATAACACTTCACACAAAATGGAAAGCTTAATGGAAAAATATTGTGGAGGCATTGCTAGAAACATTTCAATTACCAGATTAACCGAAGAAACATTTTGACCTTGCACCTGATTTTCAAATGAGACCAAATGCCAAAAGAACATTAACGTAAAAAGTTGACACAGGGTTCGTGTCTTGGAATTTTGTGTCTAATTTAAAATTTTCACCACAGGCTACACTTTCTAATAAAACCATTATGTTACAAGACACTCTCAATGGTGCTGATCCTATCCATGTAGATCTTTGAAAATACAATTCTGAAATTATAATTATTTTCAAACCATTAACATGAAACATGCCATAAGTTTAATTAGTGATAAACAAATGTCAGAAATTTGATCAGGGTTTAATATTACAATGTGTTATACTGAACAACTTATTTCCAAATCTTTTGATGTTATTTTTATACACTCTGCATGAGTATCAAGGCTACACGTCTATAAATACTTAAACACATTTCACAATTCAAATCATTCAAATATGGAATGCAATGTCAAACAGCCTTTGTACTTAGGTCCAAGATATTGTGTTACCAACATCCAATAATACTCACCTAGTAAGAGCAGCAAATAAGTTGACAACAGAAGGTAAACAGACTTTTAGTGGGTTGAGCTGGCACATTACCATACGTTCAAAATTTAGATTCTGCAAGTATGTCAAACCTGCAAACAATAAGGGCGTAAAAAATTAATTTCATTTAAAATTCACTTTGCAATGCAAAATTAATGACATCCTTAAAAAGACTTCAACGGAAATTAAAGAAAAAAGCATCATGTAGGTTCGCTAACTTATTGTCAATCTCAGGACTCTACCAATGTTACACAACAAGCATCCACTGATGTATATGAAGTTATTACTAACTCTGATCTCTACCTCTCTGCTGCGACATACACCGATGAGCCAAAACTACTGACAGGTGAAGTGATAACATTGATTATCTTATTACAATGCCACCTGTCAAGGGGTGGAATATAATAGGCAGCAAGTGAAGTCAGTTCTTAAAGTTGATGTGTTGAATGCAGGAGAAATGGGCAGGAGTAAAGACCTGAGCGACTTTGACAAGGGCCAAATTGTTATGGCCAGACGACTGGGTCAGAGCATCTCTGAAACGGCAAGGCTTGTAGGATGCTCCCGGTCAGCAGTGGTGAGTACCTAACGACAGCGGTCCAAGGAGGGACAAATCACAAACCGGCGACAGGGTGTTGGGCGCCCAAGGCTCATCGATGCACAAGGACAACGAAGGCTATCCCGTCTGGTCCGAACCGACAGGTCTACTGTGGCACAAGTCACAGAAAATGTTAATGGTGCTCACGGGAGGATTGTGTCGCAATACACAGTGCATCACACCCTGCTGCGTATGGGGCTGTGTAGCTGCAGACTGGTCAGAGTGCCCATGATGATCCCTGTTCACCGTCGAAAGCGCTTACATAGAGTACGCGAGCGTCGGAACTAGACCTTGGAGCAGTGGAAGTCGCCTGTTCCGATGAGTCGTTTTCTTTATAGATCACGTGTATGGCCATGTATGTGTGCGCCGTTTACCTGTGGAAGTGATGGCACCAGGATGCACCTTGGGAAGACGACAAGCCGGTGGAGGGAGTGTGATGCTCTGGGCAATGTTCTGCTGGGAAACCCTGGGTCCGGCCATTCATGTGGACATCAATTTGACACGTGTCACCTACCTAAACATCGTTGCAGACCAGGTACACCCCTTCATGGCAATGGTATTCCCTGATGGCAGTGGCCTCTTTCAGCAGGATAATGTGCCCTGCCACATTGCACACATTGTTTGGGAATGGTTTGAGGAACGTGATGAAGTGTTCATGGTGTTGCCCTGGTCTCCAAATTCTCCAGATCTCAATCCGATTGAGCATCTGTGGGATGTGTTGGATTGACAAGTCCGATCCACGGCGGTTCCACCTCACAACTTACAGGACTTGAAGGATCTGCTGCTAATGTTTTGTTGCCAGATACCACAGGACACCCTCAGGGGTCTTGTAGAGTCCATGCCTTGGCGGGTCAGCGCTGTTTTAGCTGCACACGGCATATTGGGCAGGCAGTCATAATGTTTTGGCTCAGCAGTGTATATTACACTTTCCACTTTATTCTTCATCACTACTCCCAAGTGAGACAATAGGCTGTGGACCCTTAGAAAGTCTCACTAGTTCCATTCCAAAAGAGCAGCAGCAAATATGGATTCTCATTTCCCCAACCTCAGTGTGACACAGCAAAGACGAGAAACAGAATTGTGGACATTGACCTGGTAACATAATAGGATACAGCAACTGAGACAAACTATCTATAAACTTGCAAGTGCAAATCTATATAATGCCTCTGTGGTGTGCAGTGCTCATTATTCCCAACACCAAGTTAGGTTTTCCACTTTGAGAATGTATTTTATAGCTTTACAGTCACTTCCAACTTTTTAATCAAATTAAATACAAAACTAATCAATCACCTTTTTTTAGATTTCCATCCAATAACTGCTTGCAATGGAATATGAAGATATAAAACACAGTTTGGCAAACAGAATAGAACGACGCATGGAGAACCACATCACAATAACCTTTAGTTCCAGCATCTTGGCTGTCAATGTAGTGGTGTAACCAGGGCACCAGCAGATCCAAACAAGCCTTCACAGTGCTAGGCAAGGGGATGAAATTTTACTCAATTAGTTCATTATTGGTGCATGACAGACAATAAGAATTTATTTCTTGTATTTGGGTGTTTCTGTAAATAAGGGTACCAACCTGTGAAATGGGTGGCCAAATTTGAAAGTTATTAAAGATAATGAAATACCACAGCATTAAAAATGGGCCGACCTATGATCCTTTTGAGCTGATTTGTGATCAAAATCGACCACAATGTGACGAAAATTTAATACTTTCAAAATTGAAAAAAAACGAGGTTACAAATATTTATAAGACATATAAGACATATGGGAGACACTGTCTCTTATACTGATTTCTAAGCTCCCTTACAAAACGTCGGCATGTAACTCACCACGAGGCACATAGTCCAGGTCAGGGTTATTACAATCACGTTGGTAAAAAGATTTTTTTTTTTTTTAAATCGTGACGAGTCCAAAAAAAACCGGGAGGGACTACAGAATGAGACATTGATAAAATAGGTGAGCAAACTAGATTTTTATTTCATGATTTTAAGTTCTATTCATTATTAAGTATTTCAATGGAAAGTTTAAACAAAATATTGTGGCGGATCAGGCCACTCCTTGGGTCAGCCCCTCGTTACGTGACGGACAGGCGTAAGGGGTTAAAAGTGAGACCAAGGGGAGGCGTGGCTCATCCCTAGGAGAACTACGCTGTGGGCAGGAGCTCACAGCATAATAAAAGAATCTTACTAAAAACTGCCTGGCGCCTTGCCTTTTCTCTGGCCTCCGCCAGGCCACTACATTGGTGACCTCGACGGACATCACACGTAGTGATGTCGAACGATGATGCGCAACCCGGTCCTGCCGACCTCGGTCCTGCCGACCTCGATGCCGTCTCCCTCAAACTCCCGACCCTGTGGACCGAAGAGCCTGAGGTCTGGTTCCAGCAGGCAGAGGCACAGTTTGCTGTGCGAGGGGTAACCGTCGACTTGACGAAGTACTTTTATGTCGTCGGCGCCCTGGACCAGGCGACAGCAAGGCGAATAAAGCCTTACCTTAATGACCCCCCCGCGGATGACAAATATAAGGGCCTTAAAGAACTCCTTATCAGGAGGTTCGGCCTCAGCGACGCCGAGAGGGCAACTCGCGTTATGAGCCAGGGGGGGCTCGGGGACCGACGGCCGTCGGCCCTTCTGGAGGACATGCTCGCCCTTATGGGCAACCACCCGCCCTGTTTCTTATTCAAGCAGGCCTACCTGCGGCAGCTCCCGGTCGACCTCCGTTCTCAGCTCGCTGAGGATCCCTTCACCGACACACAGCGGCTGGGCGAGCGCGCTGATCAAATATGGATGTCCCGTCGGGAGGACCTGGAAGCCCTAGCCGTCTTTTCCGCGGCGTCGGAAGGCCAACAGCAAGCTGGGGCCACCGTCGACCCCGTTTCAGGGCGACCCCCGCGGCGAAATCCGGCCGCCATCGGGCACCCCGGTGCCGGCACGCCCTTCTCACACGGCCCGCCGACAGTTCAGCCAGACGCCACCAGAGGTCGCTGGTGGTCGGCCCAATCAGCACCACCTCCAATACCGCTGGAGACCACCGGAGGTCGCTGGTGGGCATCCCAGTCTGCACCACCACCGGACACCAGCAAAAGTGGCTGGTGCTATTATCACCGTCGTTGGGGACCGAACGCCAAGCAATGTCGCCTACCCTGTGCCTTTCCGGGAAACGCAAGGGCCGGCCGTCAGTGATCCCTTCGGCGGCCGGCCAGATCCATCATGTGTTCGCCCGGGATCGCCGCACCGGGGGTCGGTTCCTCGTCGACACTGGAGCAGAGGTGAGCGTCCTACCTCCTTCCACCGCCGATATCCATACGGGCAAACGCGGCCCCCTCCTCACTGCGGCGAACGGTAGCCCCATCAACACTTACGGGGTCTGCCAGCTCGCCCTTAACTTCGGCGACAGCTGGTTCACGTGGCGTTTCATCATTGCAGATGTTTCCCAGCCGCTGCTGGGCGCTGACTTCCTGCGGGCGCATTCTATGCTAGTGGATGTCAGGCGGCAGCGCCTGGTGCACTCCAGCACGCTGAGGCCGGTCTCTCCCAACGTCGCACACCTGTCGTCCGTGGATGCGACGTATGCGCGCATCCTGGCGGACTTCCCGGACATTGTGGAAACCCACTTCTCCTCCTCCGCTCCCAAGCACGGGGTGCAACATCACATCCCCACCACCGGGCCACCCGTGCACGCCCAAGCGCGGCGTCTCGCTCCAGACAAGCTCCGTCTAGCTCGAGAGGAGTTTCGTCAGATGGAGTCAATGGGCATCGTGCGCCCCTCCGATAGCCCGTGGGCGTCACCACTCCACTTGGTCCCCAAGGCGGACGGGGGTTGGCGACCGTGTGGGGACTATCGGCGCTTAAATGACGCGACCGTTCCCGACAGATACCCGGTTCCGCACATCCAGGACTTTAATGCCCACCTGGCCGGAGCATCCGTGTTCTCCAAGGTGGACCTTGTGCGCAGATATAATCAAATCCCGGTCCACCCCGATGACATCCCCAAGACTGCCATCATCACCCCGTTCGGCCTATTCGAGTTCCTACGGATGCCGTTCGGGTTGAAGAACGCCGCACAGGCCTTCCAACGGCTTATGGACTGTGTGTGCCGTGGCCTAGAATTCGTCTTTGTGTACTTGGACGACGTACTCGTGGCCAGCCGCTCGAGGCAGGAGCACTGCACCCACCTCCGCCAGCTGTGTAAACGCCTCAGCGAGTACGGTTTGTCCATCAATACTTCCAAGTGCCGTTTTGGGGTGACGGCCATCGATTTCCTCGGCCATCGGGTGACCCCACAAGGGGTGGTACCTCTTCCGGACAGGGTCGAAGCTGTCCGCCGTTTCCCCCGACCGACCACTGTCAAGGGCCTGCAGGAATTCGCTGGGATGGTCTCGTTCTATCACCGCTTCCTGCCGTCGGTAGCCCGAACTATGCGCCCACTCTTCCACCTCATGGCTGGTCGCCGCAAGGAGGTCGAGTGGGACGACGAAGCAGGAGCGGCCTTTGAGCAGGCTAAGGAGGCCCTGGCCAGGGCCACGATGCTCGTCCATCCTAAGGAGGATGCCCCAACCGCCCTGACCGTGGACGCTTCTGAGGTGGCGGTCGGTGCGGTGCTAGAGCAGCACATCGACGGGTGTTGGCGGCCACTCGCCTTCTTTAGCAGGCACCTCAGCGGGGCCCAACGGCATTACAGCGCGTTCGACCGGGAGCTCCTCGCCCTCTACCTCGCGGTACGCCACTTTCGGTACTTCCTAGAGGGGAGACCCTTCACCGCGTTCACAGACCACAAGCCACTCACCTTTGCGTTCGCCAAGGTTTCGGATCCGTGGTCTGCGCGGCAACAGAGACAATTGGCTTATGTGTCGGAATACACCACCTCAATTCGGTTCGTGGAGGGAAAAAACAACAGGGTGGCCGACGCCCTGTCTAGACCCGCGATCCACGCCGTCCTACAAATGGCCGGGGGGATCGACTATTCCGCCCTAGCAGCCGCACAGCTGGGGGACGAGGAGATGGCCACCTATCGTACAGCCGTGTCCGGCCTGCAGCTGGAGGACATTGTCTGTGGCCCCGGGGATACAACACTGTTGTGCGACACCTCCACTGGCCTGCCGCGGCCCATCGTCCCTGTCGTCTGGCGTCGCAGGGTATTCGAGGTGCTCCACGGGCTGTCTCACCCCTCCATTCGGGCGACGGTGGCCCTTGTATCCTCCCGTTTCATGTGGCACGGGCTGCGTAAGCAGGTCGCACACTGGGCACGCACCTGCATCCCGTGCCAAACTTCAAAAATCCAGCGACACGTGCGTGCTCCTCTGCACGAGTTTCGTGTCCCTCGGCAGCGCTTCGACCACATTCATGTGGACATCGTGGGGCCGCTGCCGCCGTCCCGGGGCATGACCCACCTCTTCACTGTGGTAGATCGCTTCACGCGGTGGCCGGAGGCCATTCCGCTGGCAGACACCTCGACGGCCACCTGCGCGCGGGCCTTGGCGGCGCACTGGATCGCCCGGTTCGGGGTGCCACTGGACATTACATCCGACCGGGGGCCACAGTTCACTTCGGAACTGTGGTCGGCCATGGCAAGACTCTTGGGTGTCAGCCTACACCACACTACGGCGTACCATCCACAGTCGAACGGGTTGGTGGAACGCTTTCACCGCCAGCTGAAAGCTGCCCTGAAGGCTCGGCTCACGGGCCCAGACTGGGTGGACGCCCTGCCGTGGGTTTTGCTGGGGATCCGCACCGCACCCAAGGAGGACTTGGCCTCCTCCTCCGCCGAGTTGGTGTACGGGGCCCCCTTGACGGTTCCCGGGGAGTTCATCCCACCAGCGCTGGGTCGAGTGGAGCAGCCTTCTGACGCCCTGCAACGTCTTCGGCAGACGGTGGGCAGGCTGGCACCTGTGCCCACGTCACGTCATGGGACCTTCCAGCCACACGTCCCTGCCGCTCTAGAGGACTGCCAGTTTGTGTTCCTGCGCAGGGACGCACACCGATCACTTCTCCAGCGGCCGTACGAGGGCCCCTTCCGGGTCCTGCAACACGGCTCGGCCACATTCGTTCTGGACATGGGGGGTCGCAGAGAGACTGTTTCGGTCGCACGGCTGAAGCCGGCACACGTGGACATTGATCGGCCGGTGCCGGTTGCGCAGCCCCGCCGGCGCGGTCGCCCCCCGTCCAAGCTACCCCCTCCAGCGTCTGCTACGACCCCTCCACCTGTCGGTCAGTCGCCGGTCCCTGCGCCGGTCATGGTGCGCACCCGGGCTGGTCGCCTCGTGCGCCCTCCTGTCCGTTTTGTACCTCCGGTTCTTGGGGGGGGTCCTGTGGCGGATCAGGCCACTCCTTGGGTCAGCCCCTCGTTACGTGACGGACAGGCGTAAGGGGTTAAAAGTGAGACCAAGGGGAGGCGTGGCTCATCCCTAGGAGAACTACGCTGTGGGCAGGAGCTCACAGCATAACAAAAGAATCTTACTAAAAACTGCCTGGCGTCTTGCCTTTCCTCTGGCCTCCGCCAGGCCACTACAATATAAACAATTTAAAAAAAGAAACAATAAATAGAAAAACGGTTACTCTGCTTTTAATTCACACATTTCACACGTGACCAAAGGGGCACTGCTTCTCACGTTCTGCTGCAAAAACTTGGGGCATCAGAAAACCATCTTATCGGGTGATAAATGATAAAAATCATAAGCATGATCAGAATTTGACTTATATGGAGTTATTTAATTGCAAAATTAATGTAATTTTTCTGATATAAGTTAGCCTAAGGATTTGATGAAATCCTGCTTGAAACATGTCACAAAAGAAGGCAAGAAAACACACAAATCTGATATTTTTCATTATAAAAACAGATTCATGTATTTTTGCTTCATCTCATTATTTTTGCTATACACCATGATCTATACTACTTAAAATACAGGACATGAAACAATAGGAATATTACATAAAAAACAGGAAAATAACCTGGAAGTTTGGAGCCCTTCAGTTTCACTACTGACTGCTGTATAATCGGAAACACCCATATTTACTCTATTTAATTTGAATACCCCAATTACTTACTACTTTAAAAAAACAACAATATTCCTTATTCCATAATTTATATCTATTTTGAAAATAGACTAGTCCAATAATAATTAATATTGCAACGTGACAGTGATTGCTCTGAGTTAGCTCTGAAGCCCTAAAATTATAACGTTTCTGCCCCAAAAAGTGATCGTTCAAATTGTAAACAGAAAATAATCCTATACTTCTCAACACCTGTCCACGGAGCATAACAATTTCAGTAAGAGAAGCAGGACAAGGTCACAAGGAAACAAGCTTGTTCTCCTAACCCAACCTTTAGACATTTCTACACTGTAAGAGAATTAACCTCTATACTGAATATACTTAATGACTTTCTGGGATAGAGAAATCCAAAGATTCATAACTTTGTGTCAGAAGATACGTCTCTTTGGACTTGCTTATCCTGGGATTATTTTCTCAGCAGAAGAAACGTCCCCACAGCAGATAGTCTTGGATCTAGAATCTTTCAAAATGATCACTTCTCAATTTATGCTTCAGACTCTATTAACCAATCTGCTCAATCCCATTCATAACTGGACAAAAGAAAAAGTTTTGCTGAAAACCTACATGTTCCAATTGCATTTTGGGTGCTTTATTTAGGAAGGATATTCGTTTGTTGGAGATGATGAACCTCTCTGCACCTCCTCCAGGAAATGAATATCCTTACTATATAAATCGCCCAAATTGCAGTAGAGTACATTTGAAGCAAAACTTTCTTACTTTTGTCCATCATCCTCATTACATAAAGATAAATTTCCCAATTGCTGTCCTGCATGCTGAATTTATACTTCTTGTACAAGGACCCCAAAATCCTTCAGAACATCACAGTGAACACCACTTAGTCCATCCTTTTCTCCCGAGTCAAAAAACAACGTTTAGGAGGAATTCAGCAGGCGTAGCAGTCGTCCACATGGTTCAGTAAGGATTATTCAACCTAACTGTTTCAAGAGCCTCTTTGTTGTTGTCCTTGTCCCATTCTACAAATCACTCATAGCGTCAACAATGGTATAAAGGTTGCCTGAAGAGGAAGTATTTGTCTGTAAGCTAAGGAAAGTCAATGGCCAGCTGTGTCAAGGTGAACAATCAGTGCTGCTTCGATACCCCTGAGTGCATGTTCTAGGACACCACGATTTATGATTCATCATTAAGGTGCCTAGAATTATATGCAAAATTAAAACATATAGATGAATCACAATCATGGACTTACTGAGCTGCTGACATGATGGGTTTCAATCATCTGATTATATTCTAATTTATGGTATTAAGCAGTGGAGCAGTTCACTTACACTAGAGGGATATACGTTGCTCTGGCCAGAAAACTTCCGATGTAGCCTGCAGCTGTTTGTCTTATTACCGCTGGGCTATTTGGATTCTGAAGCATCTTCCAAAGATGTTCTAGGAAAGCCTCTGCCAGTCCCTGCAAATTATAATTGGAGGACTGTATCAGCATTTTATCATTTTAAATCAGCATGTTCTGATTTAAAGCATTTAAAATAATCTCCATCTTTAACACTTATTTGTAGATCAGCTGCAATAAGCTACATTCATTTGTGAGGTATCGGCTATAAAAGTTGATAAGTCAAAACTTTAATATTCATTTGGTATTTTGAACTTTCATTAGATATTTGATTTAGAAACTGTACTTATGTGGATCATCTTTCCCTTGGAGAAAAAAGTAATGGAATTCAAAACAGTACAAACGGTAAAGATTCTATTTTCACTATTTAAAATGGGCCACAAAGATGTCTTTCCGTAGTAATGTTCTAATAATAAATGTTATCTCCAATGATATTTTTTCATTGGTAGTGAAAAGCACTTTTGCCCACATTGGTCCACTCTACTGCTGGGCACAATGAAGGAAGTTAAAATTAGTTATTGGTGAATAGTTAAAATGGCAGAAAAATTATGTTATATCAAAGCTAATATTTGTATTAGAGGCCAAGAGAAAGACATTTTAAAAGTCTGTGCTATGCAGATACGTTAGCTATCGGTGTAAATGGTGCAGATACGTTAGCTATCGTTGTAAATGGTTAACATGTCTACTGCAGATCACTCCAAATATTTGGCATGAAAGAAGATATCTACTTAAATTCCAAAATCACTGCCATGCTGGGATGGTCAATTGGAATGACAAATGCAATTGGGTTAAAGAAGATTGTGATAAATGGTTCTGTGTGCATCTCTTTAAGACGTTTTGAGCACAGTGGCTTTCCAGTGCAAGTTTTAAATAGGCAGCATACATCCACATACCGTGTAGGAAAATAACTGCAGATGCTGGTTTAATTCGAAGGTAGACACAAAATGCTGGATGTATTCCCTATCTTTGTCCCACCCCCTCCCGACATCAGTCTGAAGAAGGATCTCAACCCAAAACGTCCCCATTCCTTCTCTCCTGAGATGCTGCCTGACCCGCTTAGTTACTCCAGCATTTTGTGTCTATATCCACATACCCATCAGTTTAATGATTGTGGCAGCACTTCAAAAAATGATGTCAATAATATGAATGATACTATGAATAATATGAATACTCTATTACCTCTGTCTATTTAGTTGTTAGGTATATTTATTGATTTAAAGACAAACCCACCTAACAGCTAAATAAGTAACTTTGTTTTCTATCCAACTGCACACGAGTGCAAGCCAATCTGGTGACCAGTGTCAGGTTTTAATGAGATGTAAAATAGCAGGATAGTCTATGTCTAATCCATGCCAAATTTACCCAAACACCAGCTATAAAATTAATCTGGTATGGAATCAAGGTCTTATTTAAAACATCTACATCACAATGAATTAATGCATAATCGTATACTCACCAATTTAAAACTGCAGAGATAGAACATGAAAAACTGAACATGGCAAGAAGCATGAGTGGGTAGAACCAGTTTATCGAACACCACTAACAAGTCACGGTACAAGTCTTTTGTCTGGGTCACCATCAACTCACCTGCAGAAAAATAGTTTACAAATCAATCTAAATTAAATAATAATGCCAGTGACACATTTTTGAGCAGCCCAGAACTTAAAACATTTAATGTTTGGAATCCTGGATTGAATTTTAATCATTCACTTGCCTTCAGTGGCGGAAAATATATATTTTAAATTGCTTTATTAAATCATTAATAGAAATGAAATAAAAATGAGAAAAATGCTGGAAATACCTAGGAAGTCTGACAATGTCCCCAAAGAGAGAAAGAAAAGTAATGGGATTGATTATGGTCAGCAGGACCTTGTAAAAAGAAATTCATGTTTGGCCAATCTGCTGGAGTTCTTAGACCACAGTAGAATGGATATAGGGAAAACCAGTGGAAACACTGCGGTCAACTGCTCTGCGCTGTGCTACTCTGCATGTCCTGTCAGGGATAGATCATCACATGTGAAGAAAGTTGATGCCGCCCTTAATGACAGCTGCAGATGCACCACTGGCTGCCTAAAACCAACGGATGTGGATAGCTTGCATGTCCTGGTGGTATTGCTCCACCAGGAATCCGCAGATCAGTTGCTGGTAGAACTGAACGTATTGGGCAAGTTGGGGACACCTGCCATTCCTGTCACTTCCATCACCCAGCCCCAAACCGCCTGAAGTGGAGGAAGAGCCTCCTTCACACAGCCCAGCCATTGTCACAGACTCCTCAAGAAACGCAGTGAAAACCACCACCACAAAAAGCTGGCAATCCCAACCAAAGAACAGCTACCATCTGGTCACAGGTGTAACTGGAAGACCTGGAAGTCACTGAATAGACTTCGTACAGGGATGGGCCGATGCAAGACCAATATGAGCAAATGGGGCTATGCAGATGCAGCAGACACAGAATGTGAATGTGGAACATCTGTACAATCCATGCCACACCTACTAAGATGCCCAATGCTTGGTGAACAATGCTGCCTGGAAGATCTAGCGGTGGCAAACGAGAAGGCTGTCCACTGTGCAAAAGCCTGGCCGAACATTTGAAACATAGATGATGGACACGAAAGAAAGATTGTACTTTTGGACTTTCAGAAGACAGAAAAGGTCCCACATAGGAGGGCAGAACACACAAACCTGGGGATAATATACAAACACAAACTACAAATAGGTTATTGGACAGAAAGTAAAAAGTATGGATAAAAGGTCTCCCCCAAACTGTAAGACTAGTGGGGTAACACATGAATCGCTGCTTTCTGACAGCCTTAGAATTGAAATTTAAAAGAAAAGAACAATTGTAATAGATGTAAGGAGAGTATCTCCAGAGGACAGCTCACAAAGAGTCACCATACTTTGGTGTCATCATTTAAAAAAATGCCTGGCCCCTGATTTTCCGGTTCAAAAACCATCAAAGCTTTGGTTAACCCAAGCAATAATTTCTTCAAACTCTATTCTGAAGCTCAATGTATATTCAAATTTCTTCATAATGGAATTTGTCTACATCCTCAACTGTAATGAAAGCTGATTGACGTTAATCATCACAACTACCTCAAATGCAACATCACATGATCATAAGTCACAGGAGCAGAATTGGGACATCTGGCCTATCGAGTCTACTCCACCATTCAATCAAAGCTGATCTATCTTTCCCTCACAACCCCATTCCCCTGCTTTCACCCCATAACCCATGACAACCTCAACTAATCAAGAATTTGTCAATCTCCACCATAAAAATACCCAATAACTTGGCCTTCACAGCTATCTGTGGCACTGATTCACCAACCTCTTGACTGAAGAAATTGCTCCTCATCTCCTTTCTAAAGGTACATCCTTTTATTCAGAGGCTATGCCTTCTGGTACACGTTTACAAATCCCTTTCTGGATTTGGCTAATCTTATTCCTAGAACCACCTCAATTTCCAAATCTATATTTTGGCCTCTCACGTGTGCTCCTATACCCTCACATGCACATTTCTTACTACCCGACCCAGCATTGAACTTGGCCTATAGAATGTTCTGTCTAATTCTTTGTGACCATGCATTTGATCAAGTTCACTCCTAACATGTTCTGCAAATTCCATGAATTTATGATGAAAAACTATGAATTTTTTCATGATGAAAATTCTTTTATCAAATAGCAAGATATAATTAGTACCATTAACATGGCAAACATCCTTTATGTAAGACAGCAAAACACACATCAGATTGTCCAATCGTTCAGCCACTGGATGAGCCATCATGTCACTATTTGGCTGGATCAAATGAGCTTTCTCGACTTCATCCTGTTGAGGTAAAACTCAAAAGTCAGCAAGTTGGAAAACACAAATAGCATAAAGTTTTACTCTATATCCTCCAAAATTAATTATTCACGTGAAACATTCTTCTAATGATATAAAACCAGAAAAAAACCCAAGAACAGCAGATCTGGCAGCATTCATGGAAAGAGAAACAGACCTAACACTTCAGGTCTGAAATCCTTCATTAGATTGATTTCCGAATGGAAAATCAGGTGGAAGTTAACATTCAAAAATTATTTTCAGCACAAGATACCTTCTGACTTCAAATAACTAACAATTCTAGAAGCCCAGAAGTTAGTTGTACAGCACAGAAACCAACCCCTTGGCCCTCCATGACGTTTTTTCAGGAAGGCTGGTTCCATCCTGGGAGTGGAGCTGGATTCATTGGAGGTGGTCTCGGAAAGGAGGATGCTCCTCAAACTGCGGAGCATCTTGGACAATACATCTCACCCCCTCCATGTCACACTGGTCAACCTGAGGAGCACCTTCAGCAACAGACTGGTGATACCAAGGTGCAGCACAGAACGCCACAGGAGATCCTTTTTCCCTGTGGCAATCAAATTGTACAACTCCTCCCACTTGTCGTGGGGTAGACTGAACGGGGGGGTCTAACACATATGTAATATTACACAAACATGAAATTAAATTGTTGAGTGGGAAAGTCCAGGATGAGGCATGTGCAAAGATTTGGGGGGGGGGGGCCCAAATCTTTGCACATGCCTCATCCTGGACTTCCCACTCAACAATTTAATTTCATGTTTGTGTAATATTACATATGTGTTGTGCAATAACTGGTCACTCAAATTTCATTATTTCATTGTTATTATAATGCACATGACACTTTCAATGCCTTGATTCTTTTGTATCTTTTGACTGGTGGCACACCAATTTCCCTCTCGGATAAATAAAGTGGTATCATATCGTATCTTCTACTGTTGGGCTGCATCACAGCTTAGTTTGGAAACAGAGAATTGTAGATGTAACCCATTCCATCACATAAACCAAACTTCCCACCCATTATTAACTTAATCTACACATCACACTGTCTTGGAAAAACAACTACATAAAAGACTTGTTCCCACCCTGGTCATTTCTTCTCCCTGCTCCCATAAGGTACAGAAGCTTGAAAATGCACACCACCAGACTCAGAAACAGCTTCTTCAGCAAGTAAGAATTTCATTGTTCTACCTGGGACATATGACAATAAAACACTCCTGACTCTCTCTTGACCCTTCCCCTCTGTTATCATGCTTATAAACGGTCCTTCCATGAGTTAGGATATTGTCCGATTCACCCCTTCTCCATTGTGGATATCTGTATCTTCCCCTTTGCTCTACCTATATTGTACTTGAAGTTAACGTGATTGTATTTATGTATAGTATTATCTGATTGGATAGAATGCAAAACAAAACTTTTCACTGTGTCTCGATATACGTGACAATAAAAACTAAACCTACACAATACCAATAATGAGAAATCCTGCACAATGACTTAATTGCTTGCAGTCAACTATCAAGCCGAAAGTTGAAAGAAAATGTGAGAGCTGAAACATTTACCATATCAAAGAGACCTTCCTCTGTGCATGAAGATAACTCACTCTGAGCGGCCGTCTCTTCTGCATCTTCAATATCATTATGCGAGGCATTCACCTGAGAAAGGACAAGTATTATAAGTAATGCAATCTGAGAATTAATTGGTACTGAAGTGCAGTACATTTGGGGCTACATTAAAATGAAAGTCAGCATTTCCTGTAGAGCTTGCCCTAAGTATCCATAAACATTATTTTCTTTTGGTTGTAGTTCTTTTTTCTTCAAAAAATAAAATCTTGGATTTGCATAGTCCTTCACTATTTTTCAGAAATTGTTTTAACTAAATAAATACGTAAATGTGGTCACCATTGAAATTTGCTAGGCATGGCAACCAATTTTCCCATATGATTAGTCACACAATTTCCTGCAGGCTTTGACAGCAGCCTTGAATCAGTTCATCTGTTCTTCTGGTAATCCTTTGCATGACAGAACTTGGAGAACAGACTTATTTTGGATTTTTGGTGCCAGGCGCACCAGTGACATGGCCCACCTATTGGGAGCCAATTGCATATTATATCCTACATGAAATAAATATTTGGCTGGAAGTGGGTACTGACTTTGGCTCACTCACCCTGCCAGTGTACATGGAGGATCTTGCATCATTTGGGTAATGCGGTTAGGTGGTTGCATTGACCTTGGTTGTGCTAACATATGCTGAACAACTTCCCATTTGTCGGATAGATTAGGTTCGCTCCAGTGGAAAGATTTTTGGAGGATATGTAATATTGCAGTTGAGGAAAGTATTGCAATGGCAATTTTGCCTGACCCTAGTCTGAACTTGGATTGGATCTGTGGCGGGGCCATTAAGTATAATCACAAATTGCGTACTGCAGCAGGAATGGAATAGAGAAGCATGAAAGCAGTCAAATTTGAAGATTCGGTAGTGTCGCTTGATTGTTTCTATTATGGTCAAAGAGGTACATGTACAAGTAGTTCACACTGTTCCCTGTAATTATTCTTTTGGTGTTATTGAATGATGAACATATCTATTCAGCCTCTAGGTATTCTAATTTCACTCAGCCTCTAGATTCCACACTGACATTCAGGGAGCTGGTCTTTACAAACTGTGAGCAGGCAATTGAGGAGGATGCTTACAATGACTTAATTGTTGCAAAGAGTGGGAAGACCTTTCAATAGTTACTGCCAATGGATTTGTCTCCATTCTTAAAGGTGCTCTTTGTTAAGACATCAGAGGTCTCCTGGTGTGTCCTTTTCTTCCCATAACGTGGAAAGCAAGACTGTGAATTTGAGTCTCAAGTTCATCTCAATCATCTTTTAGAACTGCAGATATGGCACCTTCACCACAGGTTATTTTTCAGTTGACAGGGTTTTTTCACCCTTTCATTCAGAAGCAGCAGTGAAATTGGACCAGGGAATATATTATAGAATGGTATCTAGGATATTAACTCGAGGACAATTTCTATTGTTTCTATTTCTACTGCTTTGCAGTGTTCCTTCCAGAAGGCTCAATTTTTTGATGAGCCTCATGTCCACATTACAGAGGTACATAATTGGCTGTGGATCACACTAATACATCAATACACTAGACAATAGGTGCAGGAGTAGGCCATTCGGTCCTTCAAGTCCTTCAATTCAATGTGATCATGGCTGATCATTCACAATCAGTACCCCATTCCTACTTTCTCCCCATACCCCCTGACTCCGCTATCTTTAAGAGTTCTATCTAGCTCTCTCTTGAGAGCATCCAGAGAATTGGTCTCCACTGCCTTCTGAGGCAGAGAATTCCACAGATTTACAACTCTCTGACTGAAAAAGTTTTTCCTCACCTCCGTTCTAAATGGCCTACCCCTTATTCTTAAAATGTGGCCCCTGGTTTTGGACTCCCCCAACATTGGGAACATGTTTCCTGCCTCTAAAGTGTCCAATCCCTTAATAATCTTATATGTTTCAATAAGATCCCCTCTCATCCTTCTAAATTCCAACCTAGTCGCTCCAGTCTTTCAACATACGACAGTCCCCCCATTCCGGGAATTAACCTAGTAAACCTACGCTGCACGCCCTCAATAGCAAGAATGTCCTTCCTCAAATTTGGAGACCCAAACTGCACACAGTACTCCAGGTGCGGTCTCACCAGGGCCCTGTACAACTGCAGAAGGACCTCTTTGCTCCTACACTCAACTCCTCTTGTCATAAAGGCCAACATGCCATTAGCTTTCTTTACTGCCTGCTGTACCTGCATGCTAACTTTAAGTGACTGATGAACAAGGACACCCAGGTATTTATGGTCGTAGAGCAGGAGGGCAGGAGAAATCACAGAGGGGGAGCAGCGAGAGAGCATGTTGCTAAACTCTCGTCGAAGAGAGGAGAACTTCAAGTTCACCCAGGACACCCAGATCTCTTTGTACTTCCCCATTTCCTAACTTGACACCATTCAGATAATAATCTGCCTTCCTGTTCTTACTACCAAAGTGGATAACCTCACATTTATCCTCATTATCAGTAAAAAGCTTTGACATTAATCCAAAGGATTTTTTAATTGCAGGAATACGATTCAATTATGTTGGCTAATTTAATGATTTAAGTTTAGCTTAAACAATAAGAAATGCTACGGCTTTACATTTATTTCACCGATATTCAATTCCCAGACATATTTTAACCTCTAAGACAAAATATCAAATAGCCTGCTACTTTTACAAAGCGTTAATTTAAAAATTAGAAATTTTAAGTTTGAAGTTCTTTAGAAACACCAAAAACACAACTTTAGAATTTTATAATGAGCTTCTTACATCTAGCTTTAGGATTTTTTCTATGACCAGTTCCAAAATTTCCAAGCGCAAAACTGGGAAATATACTGTGATCCTCAGCAAATTGTGCACATAACATTCCTAGGAAAAATAAAAAATTTAAAACATATTTAAACTTCATACAAAAGCAGCTTTTTAATATCAAAGTAAAGAAATCAACCACTAAGAAAACAATAATCTGACTGAAACACTTAATGGTTGGTAAAGTTGTCAATTGACCCTCGTGTGTAAAGGATAGTGTTAGTGTGCAGAGATCGTTGGTCGGCGTGGACTCGGTGGGCCGAAGGGCCTGTTTCCGCGCTGTATCTCTAAAACATTCATTCCTTCCATTCCAATAATTCCTGCGATTTGACCAGATGCTTAGACAGACTTCAGTTTATAATCTCGGGTGGATAATGTTACTCATTTCCCATGTACAAACTGACACAAAGACAGAAAATGCATTTTCATGCCATGTCAAAATTCCTAAATATTTATGGGCCAAATTTGCTAAAGCTTCACAGCCATTAATCACTTCCAGTTCCCATTCCAGAAGTCAGTCCTCCACGCTGATGGTCAGATCTATTTTTATAGCTTCCAAGACACTGCTCACTTCTCAGAAAATTCACCCTCTGAATCTGAGGTTTGCACCTTCGGTACAGAAAAAAAAGTACCAAGTGTTGGAAACTTGAAATGAGAACAGAAAATGCTAGAAATCATTATCTGGTCAGGCTGCATCTAAGGAAACTAGTGCTCAGTCTGCCAAGACCTGCTGGATCTCTCAGTTGCTAACCATTTCAACTCCCCTTCCCATATTGACCTTTGTGTCCATAGCCAGAGTGAGGCCACAAATTAATTCGTTGGACATAACCTCATATTCTACTTCCGTATTTACAATCCAATAGCATTAACATTGAATGCTTCAAATGTACATAACCCTCCCTCTCCCTTTTCCCCCCAAATACCCCCCCATACTGTCCCTCCTCCCGGACTCGCATCTTTTTCTCCCCTTCCAACTTTATTCCTTCCTCTAGCTTCACAATTTGAAACTTTTTAATCCTCTTGTATCACACCTTTTGTCTTTTCATCTGAGGCCAGCCATCTATCTATCAAAATAAACCTCACCTGTAACAACCTATTACCTTTCAGACTTTGTCCTGCCCTCCTGTCTTCCAGCTTTCTTTTTCTTTGCGATTCCCCTCCACCCACCCTACAATTGGGCGGCACGGTAGCGCAGCGGTAGAGTTGCTGCTTTACAGCGAATGCAGCGCCGGAGACTCAGGTTCGATCCTGACTACGGGTGCTGCACTGTAAGGAGTTTGTACGTTCTCCCCGTGACCTACGTGGGTTTTCTCCGAGATCTTCGGTTTCCTCCCACACTCCAAAGACGTACAGGTATGTAGGTTAATTGGCTGGGTAAATGTAAAAATTGTCCCTAGTGGGTGTAGGATAGTGTTAATGTACGGGGATCGCTGGGCGGCACGGACTTGGAGGGCCGAAAAGGCCTGTTTCCGGCTGTATATATATATGATAATTAGTCTCCAGAAGGGTCCCGACCCAAAAATTCAGCTATGTTCTCCAAAGATTCTGTCTGACCCGCTGAGTTACTCAAGCATGTTTGGTATTCTCTATTGAGAGAGAAACTGATTTAACACTTCAGGCTATCTATCACCCAAACTAACAAAACAAGTTTTAATCTGCATAGAAAGGAACAGGATGGAGAATAAAAGGAAGGTGTGTGATGTAGTGCAGGCCAAGAGATGACTGTAAGGTTCCAAAGGTAGCTGTTAACTAGTACCAGCTAAAGGGAAGTTTCAAGCACCTTGGCAGTAGACATTGCTCTAGTCTATCATTGGTACTGACTTCCCCACCATTAAATGGATCTTTCAGATACATATGACAAATTAAACACTTTTGGCCTTTTTGAACTAAGCTGATCTATCTGGAGGATTAACAGAAGATGAATGGACAGAGGAGAGAGAAATAATTGCTGGAACTATGTGATATAAAACACTGCACTGCACATATTCAAAAAAAATGCTGAAAATACTGATACATCAGAAAGCAACAGTGGAGAGAAAGAAACTTAACTGGTCAGTTCTGATACAAAATGGAAAAGCTGGTTATCTGAAATTGTTAACTTCAACATTGAGGGCTGAAACATGTAACATGGATGACTGAGAGTTTTTTGTCCTCTTGCACAGTTCCACTGAAATGTAATTGAAGCTCCAGGAACTGCATCTCATTTTGCAAATGTCAGTCTAACTGTTTCAAAGACCAATCTGGTCAGCTATACTTTCACACAGGAGACTGCAGATGTTGGAAACTTAAGCAAAAAAACAAAATGCTGGAGTAAATAAATCAGCAGATAGGCAGCATTTGTGGAAGGAAATGGACAGATGTCATTTCGGGTCAGGACCCTTCTCCAGAATGTAAGTTGAAATATTAGAGAAATACCATCAGCTCATTTGCAATTTGTTGCAATCCACAATTTGCAATCTTTGATCCTAACAGATCTATTATCCTAACAGATCTCCTTTCCTATTGCCCACATTTAACAGCTCTCCCAAAACCTGTACTTATAATTGAATAATATATTCCAGTTGGACGCAAACTTAGTAGCACAGTGGTAGAGCTGCTACCTCACAGCGCCAGAGGCCCTGCTTCGATTCTGACTATGGGTGCTATCTATGCAGAATTTGTATGTTGACCCTGTGACCATGCGGGTTTTCTCCGGGTTCGCCGAATTCCTCCCATATGCCAAAGACGTACAGATTTGGAAGTTATTTGGCTTATGTAAATAGCACCTGGTGCATGGGATGGGATAGCTTAGAACTAATGTATGAGTGATCAATGGTTGGCGTGGACTCGGTGGGCCAAAGGGCATGTTTCCAGGCAGCATCTCTATCAGCTATATTTTTTCAACCTAGTGAAAAAAATGTTCCCATTCTTTGCTTAAGGAGCGAGCTGACAGATTCTATCTGCACATGTTATAGTTTTTTCACATGTGAGGGTGGGGAAGAAGAGAACTATTCCACATAAGTACAAAAGCAACCAAATAAGCAGAAGCTTCTAAATTGGTCATTTACAACTCCACATTTATCTATTCCACAGAAAAGTTCGAATTCTCACTTTTTCCAACCTCCGGGGTGGATGAGGGAAAAAAATGTTGGAGTTGTTGGAAAGATGCAATAAAAACATCAATGACCAAAATGTTAACAAAGTGGTCGTAGATTTTAGTTACAATTATTTGCGAAGCTCACTAAATAACAAAAAATATGTAAATTTAGTATCAAGAATTAAAATAGATTACATACCAAGGTTCTGGGCGATTTATTAACAAATGGAAATTTTTCAGCCAGTATTGGCATCAAAAATTGTGGTGTTCTGCCAAAAATGAATTAAAAAATGTCAATACAATGTGAAAGTAACTTGTACAACTAAAAAGATCCCATAGATACAATATGCATCTGTTTAACATCTTTAATATAGGAAAACATCACAAGGCAAACCACAAGACTGTAATAAGACAATGGATTGGATACTAAAGAGGATTTGTTCTGTTTATACTTTCATTCAGTTTTCCTAATTTATCAGTCATTACTTAAACTCTTGTGATTAAAAGCATCATTCTTTAATGCAAGAACAAACAGGAAGAATTAAACAATAGGGACAGAAACTAAATGGAGCTCTCTATGCTGGCCGGAAGCAGTCAATTGAAACAATGAACAATTCCAATCATCTTAATTTTTACTTAAAAATGAATGAATGAATATGACATTTTCACTGTGAGTACAACTGATTGCTTTTCCAATGTTACTCCATCATTTGGCACAATTCACATTTTAAGTATAAGCACACTGTTCCAACAACTGCAATCCAACAACTGCAGTCAATAAAGGTCAGGAGAGCAGCAGCAGGAGCAAGGACGACCGTTGGCTGAAAGAAAGTAAGTGTGAATTACAGGTAAAAGTCCGTTAAAAAAAAGAGCGCCAAAGGGACGCTAACAGTCAGTCAGTAAAGGTCGGGAGAGCAGCAGCAGGAGCAAGGACGACCGTTGGCTGAAAGAAAGTGTGAATTACAGCAATTAAATTAGAAGCTTGGTAAATTGGACAATTAGTCAATTTAGCAACTGATATAAGCAAGACTTGCTCAAGGGGTGCGGCCCTGTCTGGGTGCAGCCCTGTAGAGGGAAGTGCCCCGTGAGAAAAATGCGAGTATTTGGCTGCGAGTCTCAAGTGCCCTGTGAGAAAAGTATGAATCCTTGGCTGTGAGTCTCAAGTGCCCTGTTGGAAAAGTGTAAGTCTTTGGCTGTGAGTCTTCGGCAAGGAGGCTGAGGTGAGGAGGATACGCTTGTTTTTAAACCTGATTTGTTTTTGACACTAAAGTAATGGCGGACAAGTTGGTACAGTGCGTTTCCTGCAGGATGTGGGAAGGTAGGGACTTAGCTGGAGCTTCTAGGAGCTACACCTATAAGAACTGTGTCCAGGTGCAGCTCCTAAATGTGGAGTTGGAAAAGCAGTTGGATGACCTCAGGGCCATCCGGGAATGCGAGAGTTTCCTGGACAGGACCTACTGTGAGGCTGTCACGCCAAGGGTCCAGGTCGAGCGAAGGTGGGAGACTGTTTCAAAGGGGAGTAAACATGGACTACAGGAGACCCGGGTGGCTGTGCCTATTGCAAACAGGTACACCCCCTTGGGAGCTGTCGGGGCAGAAGACGCTTCCAGTCCGAGCAGTGGACAGGTCGGTGGCTCTAATCCAGGCAAGGAGACCCGATCAGGGAGACCGAAGTAGGGAAGAGCCATAGTAGTGTGTGACTCCATTGTCCGAGGTACGGACAGTAAATTCTGTGGCCACAGGCGGGACTTGAGGATGGTCTGTTGCCTCCCTGGTGCCAGGGTTCAAGACATCATGGACCGGCTTCAGAACATCCTAGCGAGGGAAGGTGTTCAACCGGAAGTAGTTTTGCACGTGGGCACGAACGACGTCGGGAGGAAGAGGAAGGAGGTACTGCAACGTGAGTTTAGAGAGTTGGGAAGAAGACTGAGAAATAGAATGTTGAGGGTGGTTATGTCTGGACTGCTACCTGTACCTCGAACTGGTGAGGGCAGGAACAGAGAGATCGGGGTTATGAATCTATGGCTGTGGGATTGGTGCAGGGAGCAGGGATTTAGATTTCTAGACCACTGGGATCTCTTCTGGGGTAGGGGTGACCTGTACAAAAGGGACGGGTTACACCTTAACAGCAGGGGGACCAACATTCTGGCAGGCAGGTTTGCTAGTGTTACACGTGTGGGTTTAAACTAAGTAGTGGGGGGGGAGAGAGGGGTTGACAAATTGGGAATATGAAGATGGAGTTAAAGGGGAAACGAATACAGGAGAAATTGCAAATGACTCTCGAATAAATGGGAAGGGAAGTTCTAGATGGGATAAGAGAGTAAGGTCAGGGCCTATGGTGACCGGTGTGAGAGGGGAGGTGAATACCAAAGTTAAATGCGCGAAGTATAAAAAATAAAGTGGATGAGCTTGAGGCTCAGTTAGACATTGGCAAGTATGATGTTGTGGGAATCACTGAGACATGGCTACAAGAGGACCAGGGCTGGGAACTGAATATTCAGGGGTACACAACATATAGAAAAGACAGACAGGTGGGCAGAGGGGGTGGGGTCGCTCTATTGGTGAGGAATAATATTCACTCCCTTGCAAGGGGTGACATAGAATCAGGAGATGTAGAATCAGTATGGATAGAAATGAGGAATTGTAAGGGTAAAAAGACCCTAATGGGAGTTATCTACAGGCCCCCAAACAGTAGCATCGACAAAGGGTGCAAGTTGAATCAGGAGCTAAAATTGGTATGTCGTAAATGCAATGCTATGGTGGTTATGGGAGATTTCAACATGCAGGTGGACTGGGAAAATCAGGTTGGTAATGGACCCCAGGAAAGAGTGTTTGTGGAGTGCCTCCGAGATGGATTCTTAGAACAGCTTGTACTGGAGCCGCAAAAGAGCCATTAGGAGGCAGTGATCACAATATGATAAGTTTTACTCTACAAATTGAGAGGGAGAAAGGAAAATCGGAAGTGTCAGTATTACAGTATAGCAAAGGGGATTACAGAGGCATGAGCAAGCCAGAATTGACTGGAAGGAGGCCCTAGCAGGGAAGACGGTGGAACAGCAATGGCAGGTATTCCTGGGAATAATGCAGAAGTTGCAGGATCAATTTATCCCAAAGAGGAGGAAAGATTCTAAGGGGAGTAAGAGGCACCCGTGGCTGACAAGGGAAGTCAAGGACAGCATAAATATAAAAGAGAAGAGGTACAACAAAGCAAAGAGTGGGAATCCAGAGGATTGGGACTCTTTTAAAGAGCAACAGAAGATGACTAAGAAGGCAATACGGGGAGAAAAGATGAGGTACGAGGGTAAACTAGCCAATAACATAAAGGAGGATAGTAAAAGCTTTTTTAGGTATGTAAAGAGGAAAAAAATAGTCAAGGCAAATATGGGTCCCTTGAAGACAGAAGCAGGGGAATTTATTATGGGGAACAAGGAAATCGCAGACAAGTTGAACCGGTACTTTGGATCTGTCTTCACTAAGATACAAGCAATCTCCCAGATATTCTAGTGGCAAGAGATCCTAGGGTGACGGAGGAACTGAAGGAAATCCACATTAGGCAGGAAATGGTGTTGGGTAGACTGATGGGACTGAAGGCTGATAAATCCCCAGGGCCTGATGGTCTGCATCCCAGGGTACTTAAGGAGGTGGCGCTAGAAATTGTGGACGCATTGGTGATCATTTTCCAATGTTTTATAGATTCAGGATCAGTTCCTGGGGATTGGAGGGTAGCTGGAAGTGGCGGCGTCTAACGGCTGCGGCTCGCTAGCAGTCTGTTCGTCTTTTTTCCCTTTTTTTTTGGGATGGTTTTTTTTTTTTTGGTTTTTTTTTTGGTTGTGTATGTGTGGGGGGGGGTGGTGGTGTGGGTGGGGGGGGTGGGGGAAACTTTTCTCTTCCTCACGGCGCGGGGTGCGGCTCGGCTGCGGGGCCTAACATCGCCCGGTGCGGCTCGGCCGCTGGACTTTACATCGCCCGGTGCGGCTTGGCCGCTGGACTTAACAGTGCCCGGTGCGGCTCGGCCGCGGGACTTTTCATCGCCCGGTGCGGCTCGGCCGCGGGACTTTGCATCGCTGGTGCGACTCGGCCGCTGGACTTAACAGTGCCCGGTGCAGCTCGGCTGCGGGGCCTAACATCGCCTGGTGCGGCTCGGCCGCGGGACTTTACATCGCCCGGTGCAGCTCGGCCGCGGGACTTTTCATCGCTGGTGCGGCTCGGCCGCCGGACTTAACATCGCCCGGTGCGGCTCGGCCACGGGACTTAGCTGCGCAAGGCTTGGTCGCGGGGCCTTTCATCGCCCGGCTCGGCCGCGAGACGTTTCAGCGCCCGGTGCGATTCGGCCGCGGGGACCTCCATCCCCTTGCGGGGACTGTGCGGGTCGGTCGGGGACGAGCTGTCTGTCCGTGGGCGTGGGGAAGAGAGTGGAAGTTTTGTTGCCTCCATCACAGTGAGGGGGTGTTTGGAGTCACTGTGATGGACGTTTGTGTTGGGGTTATGTGTCTTGTGTTCTTTTTTTTATGACTGCTATGTAGTTTCGTTCGGTACCTCGGTACCAAATGACAAATAAAGCTCTGTTATACTGTTATAATGTTGTCCCACTTTTTAAGAAAGGAGGGAGAGAGAAAACGGGAAATTATAGACCAGTTAGTCTTACATCAGTGGTGGGGAAGATGCTGGAGTCAATTATAAAAGACGAAATTGCGGAGCATTTGGATAGTAGTAACAGGATCGTTCCGAGTCAGCATGGATTTACGAAGGGGAAATCATGCTTGACTAATCTTGTGGAATTCTTTGAGGATGTAACCAGAAAAATTGACAGGGGAGAGCCGGTGGATGTGGTGTACCTCTACTTTCAGAAAGCCTTAGACAAGGTTCCACATAGGAGATTAGTGGGCAAAATTAGAGCACATGGTATTGGAGGTAGGGTACTGACATGGATAGAAAATTGGTTGACAGACAGAAAGCAAAGAGTGGGGATAAATGGGTCCCTTTCAGAATGGCAGGCAGTGACTAGTGGAGAACCGCAAGGCACGGTGCTGGGACCGCAGCTATTTACAATATACATTAACGACTTGGATGAAGGGATTAAAAGTAACATTAGCAAATTTGCAGATGGTACAAAGCTGGGGGGTAGTGTGAACTGTGCGGAAGATGCTATGAGGTTGCAGGGTGACTTGGACAGGCTGTGTGAGTGGGCGGATGCATGGCAGATGCAGTTTAATGTGGATAAGTGTGGGGTTATCCACTTTGGTGGTAAGAATAGGAAGGCAGATTATTATCTGAATGGTGTGAAGTTAGGAAAAGGGGACGAACAACGAGATCTGGGTGTCCTAGTGCATCAGTCACTGAAAGGAAGCATGCAGGTACAGCAGGCAGTGAAGAAAGCCAATGGAATGTTGGCCTTCATAACAAGAGTAGTTGAGTACAGGAGCAAAGAGGTCCTTCTATAGTTGTACAGGGCCAAAGTGAGACTGCACCTGGAGTACTGTGTGCAGTTTTGGTGTGCAAATCTGAGGAAGGATATTCTTGCTATTGAGTGCGTGCAGCGTAGGCTTACTAGGTTAATTCCCGGAATGGCGGGACTGTTGAAAGACTGGAGCGACTAGGCTTATATACACTGGAATTTAGAAGGATGAGAGGGGATCTTATTGAAACATATAAGATTATTAAGGGATTGGACACGTTAGAGGCAGGAAACATGTTCCCAGTGTTGGGGGAGTCCAGAACCAGGGACCACAGTTTAAGAATAAGGGGTAGGCCATTTAGAGTAGAGATGAGGAAAAACATTTTCAGTCAGAGATTTGTAAATCTGTGGAATTCTATGCCTCCGAAGGCAGTGGAGGCCAATTCTGTGAATGCTTTCAAGAGAGAGCTATGGTATGGGGAGAAGGCAGGAACGGGGTACTGATTGAGAATGATCAGCCATGATCACATTGAATGGTGGTGCATGCTCGAAGGGCCGAATGGCCTACTCCTGCACCTATTGTCTATTGCTCCATCAGACAGCGTAAGAGAATACTGGCACATGAAATTTCTTCATCTGCTGCATCGCCCCATGTGTCGGTGGGGGTTATTGGGCATGTGTTTGGTCCCACTAGCTATCACAATGTTAGAACTCTTAATGTTTTAATGTGGAAATCAACAAATTAGTTAAGGCCTTGCTGTAGAAATGGAGTGAAGCAATCACAAACCTGCAAAAGAGCCATAATCCCAAAAAGACACTGTTTGAAATTATACGTATTAATACCAATTAACACACATTTCTCTTTGTATGTAATTTCAGCATTTTGTAAGTGTAACAAAAAATTGCTTTACATACAAGTCAATTGTAATATTTTAGTCACAAAATTGCATTGTATATGATGGCAGATAATCTATTTTAGATTTGTTAGGTCACTAGAATGCCTGACAGGAATTGTAAGTGATGGAAGAATCTGAATAATTTTTTTAAATGTGTTGTACTGTTCTAGCTAAGCTACATCTAAAATGTTAATATTTTAACTGTTCTCACTCTGTTAAAGGGCGATATATAGCAAACTAAGCTTACACACCAATGAGAGAGGAAAACATGTGGCATGACCCTGCCATCTACTGGTGGTGTATTGTAGTGAAGATAGACACTAAAAGCTGGAGTAACTCAACAGGACAGGCAGCATCTCTGGTGAGAAGGAATGGGTGACGTTTTGGGTAACTTGAATATGTGACATACCCATGGAATACCTAATAACAGTAATTATCTGTACTATAAAATAAACTAAATTATCTCAACCAATATAATTGGTTTAATCTAGTCAGTTGATTCAACAGTGTCTTTCATAGTGAAGTAGTATATGTGGCTTTGAGAGCAAACCCCTACAAGATGAGTTTAAATATAGACATTTTAAATAGCCAATATTCATCATAGGTAAAATCCAAATTGTTACAGTGACTAAGTGTGATTAGCAGAGTAACAAAATACCATCCAGACTCCATACAAAAGGTATAAGTGAAAGAAAATATATGAACACTGGATTCTAAAACAACTGGTGACAATTTAGAGGATGGTGAATCTGTGGAATTATTTGCCACAGAAGACTGTGGAGGCCAAATCAGTGGATATTTTTAAGGCAGAGATAGATAGATTCTTGATTAGTACAGGTGTCAGAGGTTGTGGGGAGAAGGCAGGAGAATGGGGTTAGGAGGGATAGATCAGCCATGATTGAATGGCAGAGTAGACCTGATGGGCCGAATGGCCTAATTCTACTCCTATCACATGACCTTGTGACTCTAACTCTGATCACTGAGTTAACCAATCTCACCCTCAATGACTCATCAGGTTGCTAATACTTGACCAGCATTTATGTTCGCAATCAATTAAATGTCTTAATTGAGGGAAAACGAATCAGCTTTAGCTAGCTCAATCTGAACAGAACTGGGATGTTGTGAACTCTGTAAGCATTGCAAAGCAATAATGCTGGGAAAAAAAATCAATTACCCAAGTGATTTTATTCAAAAGCCCCATCAATTTTTTCTAAACAAATTAATTATAAAAATGATTACGTTTTTAAATATAGAATATTTATTTTCCAGTAAAGATATTTAAAACCTGTGAAATAGTGATAATGTTATACGGAAAATTAAACAAAAGCAGCAATGAGAGCTGAAGAAAAAAATGTCCAATGACAGTAGTTTGCTTCAGTTTATGAGAAACCTTATCAGTGAAAATGAAAGAGAGAATCTACAATAACTAAAACTTTGCTTCATTAACCTCAGAAAATAAAGCAAATAAATCAATCAGCAAAGGAAACAATCTTGCATTGTCTATCCTCAGAGGATATTCATGCTCCTTTAAACTTTTCTGCATTCTACTCACCAAAGGCACACATTATTTAAATTGCAATACAAATACTTACGAGGGAACATATTTTGCTATTGTCTGTAAAGCTCGATGACAGATGTCAAAATTTTGTGGAAGCTCTGTAAAGTAAAAATAAATTAAGAATTTATTTCAGAGCTAATAAGCAAGAACATAGCAGAACAAGAAATAGATTAAAAAACCTCACAATATTTTTGAAAATTGGTGTGATGCATTCCATTTGGACAATACAACACAGGAAATATTGCATATAAGCAGTGGGCGAAAAAGGTTCAAAGGTGGTGGGACATCGTCTCTAACTTCAAACCACCATTATAAACATCTATGTTAAGCAGAACCATAGATTATCAAGCAGATCCAATATTTTTTCCCTCAAAGAGTAAAGTAGCCACTAAAAAAGGAGAGCTCTGGTTGTTGATAATTTGGGATATTTCTAAAGAAAACTTTTAAATAATTTTTGATCGAAAGTTTACTGGATGAACATTCCTAATATCTTTTGATCTGCATTGTAGTAAGTTTAATTATGGTTTGTTCTGTTTTTTTGCTCAATGTTCAGTCGTTTATCATACACCCAAAATATCCAATGGAAAGGAGGCAAGAACCATAAATTAGTTTAGAAGGATGAACATAAAGTATTTAAATAAGCAGAATAAAACATGCACTCCTAAATGGGTGTTGTGAAACAATTCATTAATTGGCAATGTACATAAACAGAGTGCAGAGAAAATGCAAATTTAAGCAATGTCCATCTTCACTATTCAAGCAGCAGTACTTTAGCATGTTTAAAAAAACAATACAAATCTTTATCATCCAAGTTACGACAAAAAAAATGCTTCTAAGAGTTTTAAAAACTTACTTTCATCTTCATCCTCAGAGTCTGAGATATCCACACCATTTTCTTGGATAACAATTCTCTCTGCAATATAGATTTAAAATGATTAATATTGTGCTAGGAAAATGAAGAGTTTACCAACACCTGCAAAGTGACCCAATATACTTCCACTTTCCACCAGTTGCCTGTTTGTTCAAAATATTTTTTTTCTCCAGCAAATGTAGTGCAGTTAGTTGTCAGTCTCTCCGATCAAATCAGATCATTACCCATTCCTTCTCTCCCAAGATGCTGCCTGACCTGCCGAGTTACTCCAGCATTTTGTGAATAGATCATTCCTCAAACTCTACCACAAGCACCTACCCAATACAATACAATATATCTTTATGGTCATTGTACAGGGGTACAACGAGATTGGGAATGTGCCTCCCATACGATGCAATAAATTAATTAGCTAGTCAGTATTAATTTAAACAACCCAATTAAACAAATTAGAACAGTTTTAAAACAGAATAAAGTACAAGTAGATCTGTGCCGGATCACTGTGCGATGTGACCATCCGGCTCAGCAGGACCGGTTCATAGCAGCTATGGCCCTGGGGACGAAGCTGTTCCTGAGTCTGTAGGTGCGGGCGTAGAAGGCCTTGTATCGTCTGCCCAATGGTAGAAGTTTGAACAGACTGTTGCAGGGGTGTGAAGAGTCTTTGTGGATGCTGGTGGCTTTTCTGAGACATCGTGTGTTGTAGATGCCCTCCAAGGCTGCTAGCTGTGTTCCAATGGTCCTCTGAGCTCTATGGACACCTCGCTGAAGAGCTTTCCTCTCTGCCTCCGTGCAGCTGAGATACCGCACAGGGATGCCATGTGTTAGGATGCTCTCTAAGGTGCAGCGGTAGAATGTCGTCAGCAGCTGTTGGGGTAGACCAGACTTTTTCAGTGTTCTTAGGTAGAACAGTCGTTGCTGTGCCTTCTTGACCAGCGCAGCAGTGTTATTGGACCATGTTAGGTCCTCCGAAATGTGAGTGCTCAGAAACTTGAAGCTGGACACTCTCTCCACACTGTCCCCGTTGATAAAGATCAGGGCGTAATCCCCGTTGTGTGACCTACGGAAGTTGATGATCAGTTCCTTGGTCTTGGTGGTATTTAGGGACGGGTTGTTATCAGAGCACCAGTCCGCCAGGTTCTGCACCTCCGCTCTGTATTTTGTTTCATCACTGTTGGTGATCAGCCTGATCACCGTTGTGTCATCTGCAAACTTGACAATGGTGTTGGTGTCGAATGCAGGAACACAGTCATGTGTGAAGAGGGAGTAGAGCATGGGGCTCAGAACACAGCCCTGTGGTGTGCCAGTACTCAGGGTGATAGTGGAGGACAGGTGCGGGTCCATTTTCACTGCCTGCGGTCGCTCCAGCAGGAAGTCCAGGATCCAGTCACATAACGACGAGCTGAGGCCTAGCTGGTGGAGTTTGGTGATGAGCTTGGTGGGGATGACCGTGTTGAAGGCAGAGCTATGGTCAATGAATAGCATCCTCATGTACGTGCCCTGTCTCTCCAGGTGAGTCAGGACAGTGTGAGGAGCCAGAGAGATGGTGTCCTCTGTGGATCTATTTGCCCTGTATGCAAATTGATGTGGGTCCAGTGAGTCAGGGATGCTGGATTTGATGTGTGAGAGGACCAGCCTTTCAAAGCACTTCATGACTATAGGAGTTAGGGCAACCGGACGGTAGTCGTTCAGGTTGGTGATCTTTGCTTTTTTCGGCCCAACTTCAGGCACTTGGGGACCTTAGCCAGAGATAATGACAGGTTAAAGATCCTGGTAAATACCTCAGCCAACTGTTCAGCACAGTCCTTAAGTACCCTTCCTTGAACTCCATCCGGGCCTGCAGCCTTGCGTGGGTTGACCCTTTGCAGAGCGCGTTGTACTTCCTGTGTGCTCAGTTGCAGGACCAGTCCCTCCGCCTTGGCTGGGGTTCGTACACTCAAGGTGGTGTTGCCAGTTTCGAAGCGGGCAAAGAAGGTGTTTAGCTCGTTGGTTAGTGTGATATCGCTGTGGGGGCAGGCAGGGCTGTCCCATGATATTTACCTCTCAACTCTCCATGTGCCCGACAACAAACATGCACTTTGTGAATGAAACAAAATCACATTACCCGTGAAAGTGCTTATGTGAACTCAAAACATACAATTACGTGGCTTCTACTCCTTCAAATGTTCTACTCCAGTGAAATATAGAATCACAATAGAGATACTTGCACTCAGAACTTGGGTTTATCCCTCTTACAATCTGCTTCCAATTTTTTATGTACCAAACAGCAATTCCATGGTCAGGAACTTGCCCTCATGTCAAAAACCGTGGCGTGATATTTGACTCCGCTTTTAAGTTTGACAAGCAAGTCAACTCTGTGGTAAAAGCGGCACGGTAGCGCAGCGGTAGAGTTGCTGCTTTACAGCGAATGCAGCGCCGGAGACTCAGGTTCGATCCTGACTACGGGTGCTGCACTGTAAGGAGTTTGTACGTTCTCCCCGTGACCTGCGTGGGTTTTCTCCGAGATCTTCGGTTTCCTCCCACACTCCAAAGACGTACAGGTATGTAGGTTAATTGGCTGGGTAAATGTAAAAATTGTCCCTAGTGGGTGTAGGATAGTGTTAATGTGCGGGGATCGCTGGGCGGCACGGACTTGGAGGGCCGAAAAGGCCTGTTTCCGGCTGTATATATATGATATGATATGATATGATAAGCCAGTTTCTTCCAGCTTCGTACCATAGCTAAAATCAAACCATTCCTCCAATTTGACGATCTAGAAAAAATCATCTATGCATTTATTTCCTCCCGCCTGGACTACTGCAACTCCCTATACACTGCAATCATCCCTGTCCCACCTGCAATTGGTCCAAAACACCGCAACAAGACTCCTGACGGGTACCCGTAAAAGGGACCACATCACCCCGATTCTGGCCTCTCTCCACTGGCTCCCAGTACGGTACAGAATCAACTTCAAGCTCCTCCTATTAGCATAAAGCCCTAAATGAGCTTGCCCCCTCCCCCCCACCCCCCCTTTTATCAAAAATCTTCTAACCCACCACTCAAACTCCAGGTCGCTCAGGTCAGCCGACTTGGGGCTACTGACTGTCCCGCAGTCTAGGCTTAAGCTCAGGGGTGACCGCGCTTTTGCAGTTGCAGCTCCTAAACTGTGGAACAGCATCCCACTCCCCATCAGAACTGCCCCCTCCATCGACTCCTTTAAATCCAGGCACAAAACCTACTTCTATTCCCTAGCGTTTGAGGCCCTCTGAGGGGGCGCTGTGAACTGTTTATGTCTGTGTTGTTAGGTTTGTGTGCTATTGTATGTTCGTTTTTAGTACCTGCACTGATGTACAGCACTTTGGTCAACGTGGGTTGTTTAAATGTGCTATACAAATAAAATTGACTTGACTTGACCACATGCACCAAATGTAAATTGCCCATGCATTAAATCCCACTTCAAAAAATCTGTTCTGCTTAAGTCATAGATAAATGAGTATCCCATGGTATCCCCATGCTGTCGAGTTCAGAATCAGCTTTTTTAAGTCCCAGCTACATAATGTGCCCCCAAATCAACGGCACTTACAGCAACAGATGATGAGTTGAGTTAAGTTTAGTTTATTGTCACGTGTACCGAGGTACAGTGAAAAGCTTTTGTTGCATGTCAACCAGTCAGCGGAAAGACAATACATGATTATAATTGAGCCATCCACACAGTCCAGTTACATTATAAAGGGAGTAACGTGAATAACGTTTATTGCAAGATAAAGCCAGTAAAACCCGATCAAAGATTGTGTGAGGGTGTCCAATACGGTAGATTGTATTTCAGTACTGGTCTCTAGTTGTTGGCAGGATGGATCAGTTGCCAGATAACAGCTGGGATATTTTGGTATAATATCAACATATAAAAGATATTTAGACAGGTACATGGATAGGAAAGATTCAGACAGAAATGGGCCAAATGGGACTAGCTTCGATGGGGCATCCCAGTTGGCATGGACAAATTGTGCCGAAAGGCCAGTTGCCTTACAATGTAGTAAACATACAGTACGAAAATCTTGTAACAACTTGTCAGCATTCATTTTGCAGAACACTTATGCTCAGTCCACAAAGGCCAGCTGGATCTCCCAATTGCTAACCATTTTGACTCTTCCCATTTTGACTCTTCCCATTTCCATACTCACCTGGGTCCGATCATACAAACTGGAGCAATAACACCTCATATTCTGCTTGGGTAGCTTTCAACCCAACGGTATGAGCGTTGAATCTTCCAATTTTAGGCAACTACAGAACCCTCCCCTCTGCTTTCTTCCCCCATATAACTCCCCCCCCCTACCTTTCCCTGTGCCCCACTTGGATTTGCACCTATTTTTACCCTCCCCGTCTTCCCTTTCATTCCTACACTCAATACGAGCCCTACATTCCACACAAACCCTACATTCATTCCTCTAACTGCACAATTCGCAATTGTTCAATCCTTTTGCCTTACATCTTCATAAATTCATGACAGGAGCAGAACCAGGCCATTCAACACATCGAGTTTGCTCCACCATTCAATCATGGCTGATGGATATTTCCCTCTCAACCATCTGACGTTTCATCTCTGGCCTTTGTCCAACCATCTGCCTATCAAAAAGCCCTTATCACCTGTAACAACCTATTACCTGACAGGTTTTGTCCTGCCTCAGCTTTCTTTCTCCCCACTCCCACAACCAGTCTGAAGAAGGGTCTCGACCCAAAATGTCACTTATCTATGTTCTCCAGAGATGCTGGCTGACCCACTGAGTTATTCCAGCACTGTGTCTTCTCTTGAAAATTGCAACTGTTCATAAAAGTAGTCTATTAACACACACCCAACAAGTACAGAACATCTTGTTCTGCACTTAAAAACAAGTACATGAAAGAATGACAAACTCCTTCAACCAAAATACACAACCCTTCACCTGCACTTTTAAAGGATAAAACGTACTCAATAAAATAACATAATAGAAGCAAATATATTATTACCTGGTACAAAATTGGAGACGATCATCCTAAGGCAAGACCGCAGGTAGACAGTCTGTGCTGACACTAAGTTGCTTAAAAAGGCCAAGTATTCCTCGACCACCAACAGGCTTCGACATAACCAAGGCAGCTTCTGAAATGCATTTAAGCACAGATAAAGTACTTGCTAATGTTTGCACACTTTATTTAATTTTCTTAAACAGATCTTGGCAAGACAGAATGAATCCATTGACAAAAGTTTATCTAGAGTGAAGCAAGCCAAAGATACTTATTGTGAACACAAAATAGTGAAAGAAAATTTGAAAAAACTAACCAGTATTTTGCTAACAAGATACTCAAAATCTTTTGTCAACTGTGCTACACAGGCACGGAATTCCTGAAGCCAATTGATTATTTGAGCATCCTAAAAAACAAAAATATATACATAATTATACATTTTAAAACTTAACAGATTCTATTTAGAGATTATATTTAATCAATTAACCCAAATTCTATTAGCACATCAAGACAATGATTCAAGTTTAAAAATATCTATTGACATGGAATCTAAAATGTTTTACAGCGAATGAATTACTTTGAAGACCTGTCACGTCATCAAGAAAACGTCACAATTAATTTGTACAGAATCTCAAATAAAATGAATGATGAGCACCTGGGTTATCGACAATAGACAATAGGTGCAGGAGTAGGCCATTCGGCCCTTCCAGCCAGCACCGCCATTCTCGGTTCTTGGTCATCCAAAATATTCCAAATGGAATTTAAACTGGAGGTGACACAGTATGGACTTAAGCAAGAAGGGCTTCTTGGAGAAGAGCTGCCTTAAATTTAGTTGCGCTTGGTTGAGTAACTATAGTAGGGTGAAGACTATTCCATGCTTTAATTGTGTGAAGGAAGAATGAATTGCTATACACATTTGTCTTGATAGCTGGTATCACAAATTGAATCGAATGCCCTTGTCTACTCTTGATAGGTTTGGGTTTGGTGTAGATGTGGTAATCTATGTCGAGCTGACCATTTAACATTTTGTAAAAACAGGTCAAACAGTGGGCTTTACGTCTGTCTTGGAGAGTGTTCCACCCCAATGAATTTAGAAGTTTGGTAACACTCGCTTCTCTCTCATAGGTATTTGTAACAAAACGAGCTGCCTGTCCTTGGACACGTTCGACGGAAGAAATGTTTTTATTTGTGTATGGATCCCATGCTGCAACTGCGCAGTCCAAATGTGGTCTAACAAGGGTGAAGCATAACTTCTCCTTGATAGAAGTTGAACAATGATAAAAGTTGCGTCTCAGAAAATTTAGGACACCTGTTGCTTTCACCGTTGCTCTTACTCCCCTGAGAATCTTTCTTCCTCTTTGGAATGAACTGATCCTGCACCTTCTGTATTATTCCCAGAAATACCTGCCATTGTTGTTCCACTATCTTCCCTGCTAGGGTCTCTTTCCAGTCAACTCTGGCCAGCTCCTCCCTCATGCCTCCATAGTCCCCCTTGCTCAACTGCAATTCTGACACTTCTGATTTTCCCTTCTCCCTCTCAAATTGTAGATTTATATTATGATCATATTATGATCACTACCTCCTAATGGCTCTTTAACCTTGAGTTCCCTTATCAAATCCGGTTAATTACACAACACTAAATCCAGAATTGCCTTCTCCTTGGCAGGCTCCAGTACAAGCTGTTCTAAGAATCCATCTCAGAGGCACACCACAAACTCCCTTTCTTGGGGTCCATTACCAAGCTGATTTTCCCAGTCTACCTGCATGTTGAAATCTCCTATAACCACTGTAGGATTACTTTTGTGACATGCCAATTTTAACTGTTGATTCAACTGTCTTATCTGTGCACCAAACTTAGCAAACAGCTTACCCATCATCAAAGCACAAAAAGATTAATCTTGCATTAACTACAACTATGGTAGGAATTTAGTAAGAGTAGTTAAAAATGCAGTAGTCGCTCAGAAGGTCTCAATGTGCTTCATCTGACAATTAGATCCATCCTTGCTCCAGATATGAAGCCTGGTGGGTGGCTAACGTTGTGCCTCTATTTCAGAAGGGCTGCAAAGGAAAAACTAGGGGACTATAAACCAATGGGCCTAACATCTGTGGTAAACAAATTATGCAGGGATAAGATATTGTGCATTTGGATAAACAGGGATTAATTAGGGATGGTCAGCATAGTTTTGTACTTGGGAGATCATACCTTACGAATCTAATTTGAGCTTTTTGAAAAAGTAACCAAAAAGGTTAATGAGGGGAAAGTTGTAGACTTTGTTTATATGGACTTCAACGAGGCATTTGATAAGATTTCGCTGTGGATGGCAGTCTGAAGAAGGGTTTCGACCCAAAACATCACCCAGTTCTTTTCTCCAGAGATGCTGCCTGACCCACTGAGTTACTCCAGCATTTGGTGTCTATCTTAGGCATTAGATAAGGTTCTGCATGGTTGGCTGCTCTGGAAGGTTGGATCGCATGGGATCCAAGAAGAGTTAGCCAACTGGATAGAGAATGCTTTCATAGAAGGAAGTAGTGGTGGAAGGTTGTTTATCAGACAGGAGGCCTGTGACATGTAGTGACCTGGCGCTGGGCCCATTTCTGTTTGTGGTTTATATCAATGAATTGAAGAATGTAGAAGGCATGAATAGCAAGTTTGCAGATGACACTAAAGTTAGTGGTATCATAGATAGCAAAGATGGTTATCAAAAATTACGGCAGGATCTTGATCAGTTGGGCAAGTGGGCTGTGGAATGGTTAATGGAGTTTAATGCAGATGTGTGAGTTGTTGCATTTTGTCAAGTCAAACCAGGACAGGACCTTCACAGTAAATGGCAGGGCCCTGGGGAGTGTTGCACATTAGAGGGATCTAGGAGTGCAGGTACATAGTTCCTTGAAAAGGACATCATAGATAGATAAGGTGGTCAAGAAGGCTTTCGGCTCATTGGCCTTCATCAGTCAAAATGTCAAAAAGTTAGGATGTTTTGGAAAGAACTTCAGATACTGGTTTAAATCGAAGGTAGACACAAAATGTTGGAGTAACTCAGCGGGGCAGGCAGCATCTCTGGAGAGAAGGAATGGGTGATGATTCAGATGTTACAATACAGTTATACAAAACATTGGTAAGGCAGTATTTGGAATATTGTGTTCAGTTTTGTCACCCTACAATAGAAAGGATGTTGGTAAGCTGGAATGGGTGCAGAGAAGATGTACAAGGATATTGCCAGGACTTCAGGGAGAAGTTGGGCAAGCTTGGACTTTATTCCTTGGAGTGCAGGAAGCTGAGGGGTGGTCATATAGAGGTGTATGAGGAGAACAGACAGGATGAATGCAGAGTATTTAACCCGAGTAGAGGAATCAAGAACCAGGGAACATAGATTTAAGGCGAGAGGGTATAGATTTAATAGGAACCTGAGGGGCAGGTTCCTCTGGAACAGAGGGTGGTGGGGTATGGAACACCAGAGTTTTACACAGAGGGTGGTGAGGTATGGAACAAGCTGTCAGAGGTGGTAGTTGAGGCAGTTACTAGAACAACATTTAAAATACATTTGGACAGGTACATGGATTGTAACGGTTTAGGCGATATGGTCCAAACGCAAGCACGTGTGACTAGTGCAGATGGGGCATCTTGATAGGCATGTTGACCTGAAGGGCCTCATTCTGTGCTGTGTGAGTATTTACAGTTTACTGATTGAAATGCAGCAAATCTATCATCTATATTAGGGGCCTCCAAACATTTCAGCATGAGGACATTACATTACATATTTGGCACATTTTTGCAGGCCGTAAGAGAAAATAAAGAAGTGTGAGTCTTATAAATTTAATGAACTCAAAAAAGTTTAGACTAGGTTACGTTCAATTAGATTAGGAAAGGTTAAACTAGGTTAGGTTAAATTAGGTTAGTTTACATTAGGTTTAGATGGCAAATGAATAATATTCAATCTTTAAAAAGAGCTTGAAATATTGGAATATATATATACCGAAGGTATATAATTATTTATAAAACAGAAAAAATACAGCACCACCACTGGGGGAGAGAGAGGGGAGATAGAGAGGGGGAGGGAAGCGAGTGGGGGAAGAGAGTCGGGGTAGAGGGAGCAGCAGGTGAGAGTGGATGCACGGGGAGGGTGTCAGAGGGCCCGGTGGAGGAGCGCCACCACTTGCGGGGGCTGCTCTCTCTCCCTCTCTTTCCCCTCTCCCTCTCTCCAAGAGCCAGCGAGATCTGCGCCTCTCCTCCACTCTCTCCGGCCCCGTCTCCCTCTAACGCAGCGAAATAAGAACATACACAAGTGTAGTTGTTGTTCAGAAGCCCCGCATCCCCGGGGTGAGCGGCAGCGGCGAGGAGGGAAGTTTCATTTTTGTGTTTGTTCTTATTTCGCTCCGGAGACGGGGCCGGAGAGTGTGGAGCAGCGGCGCAGATCTCGCTGGCTCTGGGAGAGAGGAGGGAGGGAGGGAGGGAAAGGGGAGGGAGGGAGGGAGGGAAAGGGGAGAGAGGGAGGGAGCAGCCCTTGCAATTGGCGGCGCTCCTTCACCGGACCCTCTGACACCCTCCCCCTCCCCGCACTCCCACCCGTTGCTCCTTCTACCCCGACTCTCTCTCCCCCCCACTCTCTTCCCTCCCCTCCTCTCTACCCGCTCTCTCTCTATCTCCCCTCTCTCTCCCCCAGTGGTGGCCTCCTCCCCCTCCTCGGGGTGAGCGGCGGCAGCGGCGGTGAGGAGGGAAGTTTCTTTGGGTTTGTTGTTTGCGAGGGGGCGCTGCGATCTCTCGCCTTGTCCCGGCTCTGGGTCGGTGGCGATCCGCTCTCCGGTGAACCTTGACTGGCAGCTTCTGCCTCCAGTCCCCGCTGTCTAAGAGCTTGCCGCGGGCCGGATAAAATCTCGTGGTGGGCCGGATGTGGCCCTCGGGCCATTGTTTGGAGACTGCTGATCTATATCAAGTAGTCGATACAGTGAGATATAGACTAGTTGCAGAAATCGGTGGAGAAATGGCAGATGGAGTTTAACCCGAGCATGTACGAGGTGTTGCACTTTGGGAGATTGAGTGGAAGGAGAGAGTTAATAGCAGGACCATTAACAGCATTGATGTGCAGAGGGTTCTTGGCTGGATGGCAGAAAACAAAGAGTGGCAATAAAGGGGGCTTTTTCTGGTAGGCTGCCAATGACTAGTGGAGTTCCGCAATGGTCGGTGCTGGTCAGCTACTCTTCACATTGTATATTAATGATTTAGAAGAGGGATTGAATGCTTTGTGGCAAAGTTTGCAGATGATACAAAAATAAGTGGAGGGGCAGGTTGTGCAGAGAAAGCAAGAACTCTGCAGAAGGACTTGGGCAGGTTGGGAGAGTGGGCAGAGAAGTGGCAGATGGAATATAGTGTAGCAAAGTGTGGAGTCATGCATTTTGGTAGAAGGGATAAAGGCGTAGACTATTTTCTAAATAAGGTGAGAATCCAGAAATTGGAGGTGCAAAGGGACTTGGTAGTGCTGGGGCAAGATTCCCAAAAAGTTAATCGGCAAGTCAAATCAGTAGTAAAGAAAGCAAACTCAATGCTAGCATTTATTTCAAGAGGGCTTGTATGCAAAAACAGGGATGAAATGCTGAGTCTCCATAAGGCACTGGTAAGGCCACATTTGGAATATTGTGTGCAATTTTGGGCACCATATCTGAGGAAGGATGTGCTGGCTCTGGAGAGGGTCCAGAGGAGGTTTACAAGAATGATCCGAGGAATGAGTAGGTTAACCTATGATGAGCGTTTGTCGGCACTGGGCCTGTACTCGCTGGAGTTTAAAGGGATGGGGGGGCGGGGACCTCATTGAACATACAGAATAGTGAAAGACTTAGGTAGAGTTCGATGTGGAGAGGATGTTTTCACTAGTGGTAGAGTCTAGGACCAGAGGTCATAGCCTCATAAATTAAGAGGCATTCTTTTAGGAAGATGAGGAGAAATGGCTGTGGTCAGAGTGTGGCGAATCTGTGGAATTCTTTGCCACAGAATGCTGTGGAGGCCAAGTCAGTGGATATTTTGAAGACAGAGATAGATTTTTGATTAGTACAGGTGTCAAAGGTTATGGTGAGAAGGCAGGAGAATGGGGTTTGGAGGGAGAGATAGATCAGCCATGATTGAATGGCGGAGTAGACTTGATGGGCCGAATGGCCTAATTCTACTTCTATCCCTTATGACCTAAATACAAGTTTATAGCTGACTGAAAGTGGTTAAGTAGATAAGGTGGTTAAAAAGACGTATGATAAACATACATTCATTGCTAGGGGCATTGAATACAAGTCAGGAAGTCATGATGCAACTCTATTGGACTTTGGTTAGGCCTTGTGGCGGCTTTGGAGAGGATGTTTACTACAATGCTGCCTGGATTAGAGGGTTTAAGGTTGAACAGAATTGATTGTTTTCTCTGAAATGCCAGTGGTTGAGGGGAGACTGATAGAAGCATGAGAGGCATAGATAGGGTATACAATCAGAACCTTTATCCCAGGGTAGAAGTGTCCAACACTAGAGGGCATAGCTATAAGAGGGGGAATGTTTAATGGAGATGTGCGGAACAAGTTTAGTTTTTACAGAGAATGGATCGCGCTGCCAGGGATGGTGCTGGCATTTGAGGTTTTTATATAGTGGCATTTAAGAAGTTTTGGATAGGCACATGGAAGTGCAGAGAATAGAGGGATATTGATCATGTACAGGTACACAAGTGCAGTTTAACTTGGTCTCATGATCGGCACAAACATTATGAAGGGCCCATTCCTGCCTTGTACTGTTCAATGTTCTAGTACAAATAAAGCAATCAATCACAGTTGGTGCGGGAGTGTAAAGTTTCAAACATAAATAACCAAATGTTATGAAAATGTAAATAACATAATTTATTGATTACCTTTATTTCTGGATCAACCAGCTGAATCATGAGCAAATCATATTCTGTAGTATCTCCCTAAAGCAAAACAAGATTCAAATCAAATCGGCAATTACATTTCCCAAATCCTGTGACAAATCCTGTGACAATAATTGATTTACCTGTTTATATTTCTTTAGGGTTTCTGCAACAGTTCCCCCAAAACGGACTGTTTTCCTTGGAGGGGAACTAAAGAATTCACCATCCTCCAGCATCATGAACAGAAACCTTCAGGAATTTACAAACAATTAACTACATGGTAAACAGCTCCCTCTTTCCCCTTCTCAAATGTTCCACACATCTCCTTTCTCAAAACATCCACCATTCAATCCTTGCAAAGCACAGGCCCATTTTAAACCTCCTTAACTTCAATTCAACATGTACCCTAAATGTGAGCTGGAAGAGCTAATGCTCAAAGGAAGGATGAGGTGCTGCAAAGATAATTTAGGGAGTTATGTTGAAAGTTAAAAAGCAAGACCTGTAAATTTGTAATCTCAGAATTACTCTGTGCCACATTCAACTGAAGCAAAATAAAAAAAGAGACAGTATAATTAAATGTGTGGCTAAGGAGCTGGTGTAGCGATGAGGACTTCAGGTACATGGGATATCATTAGGCTTTATTCCAGGATATGTGCAAGGACAGGTTGCATCTAAACTGGAGGGGAGCCAATATCCTTGTAGGGTAGGAAACTGCAGATGCTGGTTTAAATCGAAGGTAGACACAAAATGCTGGAGTAACTCAGAGGGATAGGCAGTGTTTCTGGAGAGAAGGAATGGGTGATGTTTCGGGTCGAGACACTTCTTCAGACTGATCTTTGTAGGGTGGTTTGCTAGTGCTACTCTGGAGGGCTGAAAATAGCATGGCAGAACAGATTGGAGCAGTATCTTTCCCCTTTCACCTTAAACTATGTCCTCTGATTCTTGAGAATTAGTTGAGGCAGGCACATTAACAATAATTAAAAGTCATTTGGACGGCTATATACACTGGAAAGATTCAGAGGCCAGATATGGGCAAATGGTATGCAATCTCGGCAAGTAGTCGTAGTGCCATATGGTCTTCTGACCTTTACTTCTGGATGAGGTATAATCCTCTGTTCCCTTGTAATGACTCCATCTTTTGCCAAGTCAACTTCTTAGAATGAACCAGAACCATCAGGCCTATAACATTGCCGAACAATTTGCACCCAGTCCAGGTCTCTAACTCTATCCTCATCATCACAAAGAGCATCGATTTTTATCCTCACATGCTCCTTATTTACCCATGTGAAAGAAAGAACTGCAGATGCTGGTTTAAATCGAAGGTAGACAAAATGCTGGAGTAACTCAGCGGGACAGGAAGCATCTCTGGAGAGAAGGAATGGGTGATATTTCGGGTCTGAAGGGTCTCGACCCAAAACGTCACCCATTCCTTCTCTCCAGGGATGCTGCCTGTCCCACAGAGTTGCTCCAGCATTTTGTCTACCTCCTTATTTCCTATCCTACAACCAAAATCTAAGTTACATTATTTCTATACTCAATTATTCTTGTGCTCTCCTGGCAAGCCTTTCATTTTCAATCCTGCAGGAACTCTTCCAAAACTCTTGCCTGATTTCCAATTCTCTAATGCCCCCATACTCTCCATCTCACTCTTTACTCCTGCATTCAACACCTACATTAACTCAGTTCTTCAACATCTGGATTTGTGTTTCTTGGGTTCAAATGTCTCCATATTTTTTTCATTACAACTCTAGTTCTCCAATTATTTTTGCTTCCATTCCCTTTATCCCACTCTGGAATTACCGAAGAAGGCTTTCCCTTTTCTTGAGACTGACCACTTTCTTGCCACAGAAAATAGTCATATAACATACACTACGTCAAAGCTCCTGGACTTTCATTATTTCACATTCTTCTAAATTTCATAAAACACCGTTTCCTCCTTGCACCCCCACAACTCTCTGGAGTGGAGAATTTCAGTGATCCGCCATTCACTATGAGAAGAACATAACTCAGTTATAAATGACCCAAACTTGTTGCCTTGTTCAAGTTTCTCCCTCTATTGGTAACAACTTAATGTCTCTTCTGTCACATCCCCTCAGGATCTCATATCTTTCAATTACACTCTCCTTTGCCTATCCTGTTATTTATTTACTCAAATATACAACAGATTTGTCAGGCAAGATCTCCCCTTCACAAAACCATGCTCACTTTGGCCTATTTTATCATGTGCTTCTAAGTACTTGGAAAACTCATTCTTTACAATGGACTCTAAAACCTTACCAACTACTGAAGTCAGGCTACCAGGCCTGTAATTATTCCTACGAAAGACACAAAATGCTGGAGTAACTCAGCAGGACAGGCAGCATCTCTGAAGTGAATTGAGAGTGATCAGCCATGATCGTATTGAATGGCGGTGCTGGCTCGAAGGGCTGAATGGCCTACTCCTGCACCTATTGTCTATTGTCTATTGAAAGAACGGGTCAAGACCTTTCTTCAGAGTGAGTAGAGTAGTGAATAAATTTTGAAGTGGGCCTTTTTGACCAAGTTGAGATCTAGTTGCTCAATCCCCTTTGTAAATGACTGACCATCGGGAGCGGCACGTGTGTTGGGTGGTAGCATATTCCATTCCCTTATCATCCTAGGGTAAAGGGAATATTGGTAGCAAAGTTTATTGAAATTCAGCGAGTTGATTTTTAGATTATTTTTTTTTTTAGATTTTTGAGATACAGCACAGAAACAGGCCATTCGGCCCACCGGGTCCGTGCCACCCAGCAATCCCTGCACATTAACACTACCCTACACCCACTAGGGACCATTTTTACATTTGCCCAGCCAATTAACCTACAAACCTGTACGTCTTTGGAGTGTGGGAGGAAACCGAAGATATCGGAGAAAACCCACGCAGGTCACGTACAGACAGCACCCGTAGTCAGGATCGAACCTGGGTCTCCGGCGCTGCATTCGCTGTAAGGCAGCAACTCTACCGCTGTGCCACCGTGCCGCCCTATCTTATGTCCCTTGATGATGTAGGGACCGGCATTTTCTCATTTCATGGCAGTTGGTGCTCTGGGATGACGGGAGATTTGATGGCGTGATTTTGTGAATCTTTTTGTAAATTGCAATAAGTCTTAGTCTGATTCTGCGGAGCTCTAGGGTATCCCATCCGAGAGAAATCAGCATATTATTCACGCTTGATTTGCGCTTGTAGTCATTACATACAAAGCAAGCTGCTCGGCATTATACTTTCTCCAGGGTGATCTTGTTGCTGTTGTTGAAAGGATCCCATACAGTCCCACAATACTCAAATTTGGGCCTGACCAGGGACTTGTAGGCGTTCTCTTTGACGGATGTACTACATGCGTGAAAACTTATTTTAAGAAGGCCGAGCGTTCTATTTGCTTTGGGGGTGGAGATCAAGAAAATGTAGAACAGAATATTGTTAGCTAGAAGAAAACAATAAAGCAAACAAAGATAAAATGTAATCAGGGACAGTCAGACTGATCGGAGAACTGGGAAGGGGAGGGATGGAGAGAGGGGAAAGCAAGGGTTACACAAAGTTAGAGAAGTCAATGTTCATATCGCTGGGGTGTAAGCTGCCCAAGCGAAATATGAGATGCTGTTCCTCCATATAATCATTAGAAAACCATGTTGACTTGGTTTAATTACTCCAGCTGTGTTGACACCTTAGTGTTACATTTCTACTGATTTTTTTTTCACAAGATAGCTCGGCAAATCTCCAGCCTTGCCAACCATTTGCTGAACCTGCATGTTAATACGGGCCATCTATCTACACGGCTGGTTAAACCTGCGCCATGAGTTGTCCGTTGTCTAAATCATCCCCAGCCCAGGCTCAGCCTCAGCCTCCGCACGTCGGCACCGAACATGCAGTCAAGGGGCTTCCTTTAGTCGCCTTACCCAGCGAGAGGGGAAAGGCCACACGAGTTTTAAACCCCGGACACTGTTTCTGGTTCACTTCTCTTCGCTTGACTTTACCACTGAGTTGTTTAAATGCCTGTTTCGCAGCGTTAGGTCACCATGGCATGGCATGCACCGGCCCACCGCAGCACCGACAACCCGCTCCCGAAGCGCCCCGCCCCCCTCCCCGCAACCACCGGGCCCGGCCCGCGCCGCGCCTCGCCTCGCCGCAACCACCTCCGTCTCTGCCCGCCGCGGAGCGCCGTCCTCCCGGGGCCCGGACACGTACCGACAGCGGGCCGCTGTTACCCGCTGTACTCCCGCCCTCCGAAACCATCGCACTTCCTCCGGAAGAACATTCTGGACCCGGTGACGCGCTCCGGCCACCAAAGGTACTAGAGGAGCACGATGGACCACTCGACCCTCAAACCCGTAGTGGGTCATGGGTACATTTCGGCGCCATTTTAGTAAGCAGATTGTGTGCCAGGCTGGGCAGTGTTCACAACTCTGCAATGTCTTCGTATTTTTAAATGTTTGCAAACTATTATTTTTGTTCAATTTCTTAAATAAGTTGATAGTTGACATTTATAACTATTTCTTGAAGAGTTGCTGCTTCGTGATCTTTAAACTTTGGATGTCACTGATTGAACATTTGCAATGGAGATCCACTCTGGATCAGGCCAATTGATCATATTTAATGAACTATTAATTTTCTCTTTTTCTGTTAATTTTAATTTCACCTCCACGAGCTGTATCTCTTTTTGTTTTATTTTAAAAAGTCATGGAAGCAGAGATTAGGCATTTGCAAACAATAGAACTCTACTGTATCCACAATATAATTGAAAAGACATTTAACTTTATACTAAGAGCCAAGAAAATTTGAATTGGTGAATTGATTAGTTAAAAACCCTTGACAGCCACTAAAATGATCAATGCTGCCTGACATGGTACAGAAGCATGAATCCAATTCAAATAGACACAGTGGTGGAGTAAGTCACCGGGTCAGGGAGCATCTGTGAAGAAAAAGGATGGGTGATGTTTCAGGTTGGGACCTTTCTTCAGACAAGGGGGGGGGAAGGTGAAGAGCTGGTATAAATCAGGACCTGATCTTTTCATTGGTTAGCTGATATGCGAAACAGTGCAACCCTGTATATCTCACACACAAAATGATGTAAATCTTACCATGAATGACAGAAATAAAAAGTTTTGTCCTTGTTTATGAAGTTCAATTTTGAATGATTTAAAATTGAGGGGGTTGGTGCAATATACTGCTAACCCACAAATGTGTCGTTATGAGATATTCACATTTGAAAAATCCATAAATCACAACAAAAATAAGAAGGTGCCTATGTTATTTGACCAACTTATCGGTTGAATTTAAATATGACATTTTTACAGGTTGTAGGGTAGTGGGCAAGGATCGTGTTAATGCATCAAACTCATTTTTCACAAAAGTGAGGGTTAGCACTATATTGCAACGACCCCCTCAATTATATGTTAAATTCAAAACGAAACTATGGTAGTTTATTATTCATGTCTAAAGCTAGCACTCCTATATCAGTGTAGGTATATATGCATTACATTTTATTACACTAATATAGAATGAAATAATGAAATAATATCTTGACATGTGTTCATAGTTATTTTATTCACAATATTAAGATTTCTGGAAATAGGTTTGATTGCAAATGTGTATGGGTAGACCCTAATGAAATATATGTGAGAGAACAGTGATCATGATAGGGAGAACCATGTGCTGAGAGGTGTGTGCATGACTGATTTTTTAATATATAAATATATAAATATATATATATATATATATATAGAGAGAGAGAGAGAGAGAGAGAGAGAGAGAGAGAGAGAGAGAGAGAGAGAGAGAGAGAGAGAGAGAGAGAGAGAGAGAGAGAGAGAGAGAGAGAGAGAGAGAGAGAGAGAGAGAGAGAGAGAGAGAGAGAGAGAGAGATTGAAAGAAAAACGTTGCTAGGAGGCGGAGAGGAGAGGTCTTCAGCGGGTAGTCTACAGAGCTCAAAAGATTATCGGGACACAGCTGCCAGCTGTGGAGGGCATCTACAATACACAATGCCTCAGGAAAGCCACCAACATTCATAAATGATTCCTCACACCCCTGCAATAGTCTGTTCGAACTTCTACCATCCGGCAGACGTTACAAGGCCTTCTACGCTCGCACCTCCAGACTTGGGAACAGCTTCATCCCCAGATCCATAGCTGCTCTGAACCGGTCCGGCTGAGTGCCCCCCCATGAACTGTCTCCTTCGGATGGTCACATCGCACATCGACCTGGCACAGACCTATTTGCACTTTATACTGTTTTAACTGTTTCTAATTTTGTTTCACTGGGTTGCCTAAATTTCTGTTGATTAGCTAATTAATTTATTGCATCGAATGGAAGTCGCATTCCCAATCTCGTTGTTCCCCTGCACAATGACAATAAAGATCTATTGTTTCCAAATACACAGGACAAGATGTTAGAAATCCAAAGTGCCAAATATCAATTTGCTCCCGGTGGTAATGGGAGGCTTATGCACTCACATATTCTCCTCAATCTCATCCACTAAACAAAGCAGACTCTCTTGTGCCCTGCGCCTCAGTATGCAGCATTTCACCCTTTCCACCCTGCTCCATTCATTAGTGATAGGAGCAGAATTAGCCATTTGGCCAATAATGTCTTGATGGTGTAGATGAGCTGACCATTTGACATTTTGTAAAAACAGGTCAAACGGTGGGTTTTACGTCGTTCTTGGAGAATGTTCCATCCCAATGAATTTAGAAGTTGGGTAACACTCGCTTCTCTCTCATGGGTATTTGTAACAAAACGAGCTGCCTGTCCTTGGACACGTTCGACGGAAGAAATGTTTTTATTTGTGTATGGATCCCATGCTGCAACTGCGCAGTCCAAATGTGGTCTAACAAGGGTGAAGCATAACTTCTCCTTGATAGAAGTTGAACAATGATAAAAGTTGCGTCTCAGAAAATTTAGGACACCTGTTGCTTTCGCCGTTGCATGATGAGTCTGACCATTCCAACGTAGATCGTTCTGTAATTTAATGCCAGGATACTTGGTCTGTTTGGATTCTTCAATGGTGGCACCATGGATATTATATGATGTTTCACCTGGTTTCCTCCTCCTGGTGACACGCATGGTTTCACATTTGGAAGGATTGAACTGCATCCGCCATTGTTGTGACCACTCAACCATAGTAATGAGTGGGTGTGGGGGGAGCAGAGAGTGGTGGTGGGGGGGAAAATGGGGGGTGGGGAGAGTGGGGGTGGGGAGGAGAGAGTGGGGGAGTGGAGAGAGTGGTGGGGGGGAGATGGGGCGTGGGGGTGGGGAAAGAGAGAGTGGGGGGGGTTAGGGGATGAGGGGGAGGGTGGGAGGAGGAGAGAGTGGTGGTGGGGGGGGTGGGGGAGAGTGGGGGTGGGGAGGAGAGAGTGGGGGGAGGGGTTGGGGGATGAGGGGGAGGAGAGAGTGGGGGTGGGGTGGGGGGAAGGAGTGAATGGGAGGAAGGGAAGGATAGAGGGGAAGGTGGGTGTGAGGGGAGGGAGGGAAGGGAAGGGAAGGAGGGGGAGGGAGGGAGGAGGAATGAGGTGTGTGACTGAGGGGAGAGGGAGGGAAGGGACAGGTCAGCACGTTTGTGTAGGATAGTGTTAGTGTGCGGGGAGCAATGGTTGTCATGGACTCAGTGGGCCGAAGGGCCTGCGGTCATGCTGTATCTCTAAACTAACCTAAACTATGCGACACACACCAGGGACAATTTACATTCACACCACAGCCAATTAAACTACAGACCTGGACATCTTTGGGGTGTGGGAGGAAACCAGAGCCCCCACAAAAATGGCAGATGATGTTTAACACAGAGAAATGTGAGCTGTTGCATTTTGGAAAGTCTAACGTGGGCAGGGCCTACACACTGAATAGTGGGGCTCTGGGGAGTGTTGGAGAGCAGAGGCATCTCAGAGCGCAGGTACACAATTCCCTGAAAGTGGAGTCACAGGTAGACAGGGAGTGTTGTGGAGCAGAGGGATCTAGGAGAGTGTTGGGTGAAGGAAGGGAGAGGGGGAGGTGAGGGAGAGAGACAGAGAAAGAGCGTGTCAGAGGTGGGCAGGGAGGAGGGGGGGAGGGGAGGAGAGAGGATACCATGCATCACACCTGTTCATTGTTTGTCAGTGTAGGAACCCCCACTCCCCACACTTCTCTCCCTCTTCAGCCCCCCTCTCTCCCCTTCCCCATCTCCCACTCCCAGTCTCTCTCTCCCCCTCTCCCCTCTCCCCCTCCCCCTCTCCCTCTCCCTCCCCCTCCCCCCCTCTCTCCCTCTCTCCCCCTCTCACTCCCCCTCTCCCTCTCCCCCTCCCCGTCCCCCTCTCCCTCTGTTTTAATGGTGCACTCCTTTAAATATTTAATGGTGCCCCCTCCCTTAATTATTTTGTGGTCAACACTCCCACCCAGTGGTGCCCCACCGCAATGACAGGTCAATGGACAATAGGTGCAGGAGGAGGCCATTCGGCCCTTCCAGCCAGCACCACCATTCAATGTGATCATGGCTGATCATTCTCAATCAGTACCCCGTTCCTGCCTTCTCCCCATACCCCCTGATTCCGCTATCCTCAAGAGCTCTATCTAGCTCTCTCTTGAATGCATTCAGAGAATTGGCCTCCACTGCCTTCTGAGGCAGAGAATTTCACAGATTTACAACTCTGACTGAAAAAGTTTTTCCTCATCTCCGTTCTAAATGGCCTACCCCTTATTCTTAAACTGTGGCCCCTGGTTCTGGACTCCCCTAACATTGGGAACATGTTTCCTGCCTCTAACGTGTCCAATCCCTTAATAATCTTACATGTTTCAATAAGATCCCCTCTCATCCTTCTAAATTCCAGCGTATACAAGCCTAGTCGCTCCAGTCTTTCAATATATGACAGTCCCGCCATTCCGGGAATTAACCTAGTGAACTTTCGCTGCACGCCCTCAATAGCAAGAATATCGTTCCTCAAATTTGGAGACCAAAACTGCACACAGTACTCCAGGTGCAGTCTCACTAGGGCCCTGTACAACTGCAGAAGGACCTCTTTGCTCCTATACTCAACTCCTCTTGTCATAAAGGCCAACATTCCATTGGCTTTCTTCACTGCCTGCTGTACCTGCATGCTTACTTTAAGTGACTGATGAACAAAGACACCTTTGTACTTCCCCATTCTTTGTACTTCTTTGTACTTCCCCATTTCCTAACTTGACACCATTCAGATAATAATCTGCCCTCCTGTTCTTACCACCGAAGTGGATAACCTCACATTTGTCCACATTAAACTGCATCTGCCACGCATCCGCCCACTCACACAACCTGTCCAAATCACCCTGCATCTTTATGGCATCCTCCTCACAGCTCACACTGCCACCCAGCTTTGTATCATCCGCAAATTTGCTAATATTACTTTTAATCCCTTCATCTAAGTCATTAATGTATATTGTAAATAGCTGCGGTCCCAGCACTGATGCTTGTGGTACCCCACTAGTCATTGCCTGCCATTCTGAAAGGGACCCCTACTCTTTGTTTCCTGTATGCCAATCAATTTTCTCTCCATGTCAGCACCCTACCCCCAATACCATGTGCTCTAATCTTGCCCACTAATCTCCCATGTGGGACCTTATTGAAGGCTTTCTGAAAGTCCAGGTACACCTCATCTTTTCTCCCCATATTGCCTTTTTAGTTTTCTTCTGTTACTCTTTAAAAGAGTCCCAATTCTCTGGCTTCCCGCTCATCTTTGCCATGTTCTTCTTCTACTCTTTTATTTTTATACTGTCCTTGACTTCCCTTGTCAGTCACGGTCACCTCGAGGGCCGTGAGTCTACCCCTCCACCAGGGGGACGGAGGACAGTGCAGTCGAACATGCCATGCTGCACTGTTTGCTGGTCTGCTCCACACACGCAGGCTGCTGATGAACGCAACCCTCAACAATGCATGTTGGCGTTGAACTGGCCGACCCCTGTGCGGAGCCGGTTCAGGGCGACCCACTCTTTGCGGGGCGTGTCCGAGCCGGGTGGGGCTGTGGTGTTCGGTGCGACAGTGAATTGAGGAGGTGGCAATGTCTGTTCCCAGCTGGTTCTCCATGCTCCTAGTATGTTGAAACCGGAGCCACAGAGGGTCGCTGCGTGACGGGAGAAAGGGTGACGAGATGACAGGCGTTGAGGTCCCAGTTGCTGTGAATCCTGGGCGAGGTGGTGCAGAGGATGTTTGGCGTCCGATGGGGCCTTGCCCACCAGCCTATGAGTGAAGAACTCTCTGCGAAGCTTGGCGGGTGCGATACCTGCGAGCACTGGCAGGAGATCCGTGGGAGTAGGGCGTAGGCAGCCAGTGATGATCCACATGGTGTCGTTGAGGGTGGCGTCTAGCTTGCTGGTATGAGCGCTGCGGCACCTTGCTCAACTGCAATACTGACACTTCCGATTTTCCCTTCTCCCTCCCAAATTGTAGATTAAAACTTATCATATAACCACTAAAGCTATAAAGTGAGAAACGTATAAAGACCTCGGTGCCATCGTCAACGTGCAGTGATTAAACATGAATATTAACACAAATCAAAACACTCACCAACCGTACACAGTTTAAAAAAACATAAACCTTGATAAACTGTCAAAGTAAGCTGATCAAGTCAAGTCAAGCCAAATTTATTTGTCACATACACATACACGATGTGCAGTGAAATGAAAGTGGCAATGCCTGCGGATTGTGCACAAAAAAGAATTACAGAATTCTTCACAGAATTACAGTATCTAATAATTTTACAAAATGGCTTTCCATATTCAACATGTTAAGCAAAAGTTTCTTCAAAGCGTATGCAACAGGGCAAGAGCATCTTGTGTTGCTGCTTTCAGGGAGTTATGCACAAGGACTCCAAGATCCCTCTGGACATCGATGCTATTCAGGGTCGTGTAGGGACACAGGGATTGGTCCAGACCATCGAACCCTCTGATTGGTAGAAGAGGTGAGGTGGTGCGCAGGTAAAGGGACTGGGCAGTCTCGTTTAGTCCTCCGAAGGAGACAGTAAGATTTATGGTTATCTGTCGTTTGGTGCGTTGATTGTCACGGTTGTTAATGTTATAATAAACGTCTACCTCAACGTACTTCGCCTACGACTCGCCATAGTGGTGACCCCGACGTGATCACAGATCACCAAGATGTCCCAACGGGAGGCATCGACGCCAAACGCAGCCGGCGTTCACCTGCCCCCGTTCTGGGCCCACCAACCACGCCTGTGGTTCGCCCAAGCGGAGGCACAGTTCCACCTCCGGGGAATACAGGAGGACGCGACCCGATTCTACCACCTACTGAGCGTCCTGCCGTCAGAAACGTCCGCACGGGTCGCACAGTACGTCACCGACCCGCCAGAAACCGACAAGTATGCGGGCCTCAAGTCGCTGCTGCTGAAAACCTTCGGCCGCAGCCAACAACAGCAGGCCAGCACACTCCTGCACCTACCTGAGCTCGGGGACCGACCGCCGTCGGTCCTCATGACGGAGATGATGACTCTAGCGGGAGAACACACCAAATGCCTCATGTTCGAGGAGGCATTCCGCGAAAAGATGCCAGAGGACGTCCGCGTAGTCCTAGCAGACGTTACTTTCGGGGACCCGATGGATTTCGCAGAAAAAGCGGACGCACTGGTCGCGGCAAAGGCGAGGCGCCCCGGGTCAGTAAATCGGGTTTCAACACAGGTGAGCGACCGACCGCGCGGCCAAGATGGCGCCCATCCGCCCGCCACTTTTCAAAAAGCCCGCCAAGCTGCTACGTCGACGGGGGCCATTTTGAAACAGGCCCGCGACACAGAAACACAACAGCGCGGCTGGTGTTTCTTTCATAGAAGATGGGGAGCAGCGGCACGCAACTGTAGAAGCCCCTGCACATTCTCGGGAAATGCCTCGGCCGATCAAATGTAGAGGCAATCTCGATCGGCCAGAACCATCGCCTCTACCTGGTGGAGCAACATACCGGTACCGTTTTCCTCGTGGACACCGGGGCGATCGTCAGCATTGTGCCTCCATCCTGCCAAGAAGCGCGATCAGGTAAGACCGGCCCCCCCCTCATTGCAGTCAACGGCAGCCCTGTCCGTACCTATGGAACACGGGACATGTCCCTGTCCTTTGGTTCCAGGACCTACAACTGGACTTTCATCATCGCAGATGTAGGCCAGGCAATCCTGGGCGCAGATTTCCTTTGGGCTTTCTCGTTAATCCCTGATGTCCGCGGGAAGACCCTGCAGCCGTCGTCCAGTAGCGTTGACCCCCCCGCTTCTTCGGTTTCCGTGTCATCCAGCCCGACCGTCCAGGCCGTCTCCACGACCTCCGACCCATTTGCTGCGATACTCACTGATTTCCCGGAGCTCCTAGTCCAGCGTTTCGACACACCTGCTGCCAAGCACGGAGTCGTACACTTCATCCCCACGGAGGGACCTCCTGTTTTCGCCCGAGCCCGCCGCCTACCCCCTGATAAGCTGGCAGTCGCTCGCGAGGAGTTCCTCACTTTGGAACGACTGGGGATCATACGCCCGTCAGACAGCCCCTGGGCCTCACCATTACACATGGTCCCAAAAGCATCTGGGGGGTGGAGACCATGTGGCGATTACCGACGTCTGAACGCCATCACCACGGCTGACCGATACCCAATCCCGCATATTCAGGATTTTTCTGCCAGCCTAGAGGGTGCCACGGTTTTCTCAAAACTGGACTTAGTCCGAGGGTATCACCAGATCCCGGTTCGCCCCGCAGACATTCCTAAGACCGCCACCATCACCCCGTTCGGGCTTTTCGAGTGGCTGCGGATGCCTTTCGGCCTCAACAACGCCGCCCAGGCGCTTGTTCCAACGCCTCATGGACCATGTGGGTCGGGGTATGCCTTTTGTGTTCATATATCTGGACGATATTCTCGTGGCAAGTCGGTCGGCTCACGAACACCGGTCCCACCTGCGCTCCATATTCCAAAGGTTGCAGGACCACGGCCTGATCCTACACCCGTCCAAATGCCAATTCGGACTATCCTCAGTAGATTTCCTGGGCCATCGGATCACACAGGCAGGTGCCGTTCCCTTGCCCGAGAAGGTGGCTGCTATCCGCTCTTTCCCCGCCCCGACACTATCAAAGGGTTACAAGAGTTTGTAGGGATGGTAAACTTTTACCACCGCTTCGTCCTGGCGGCAGCCCGGATCATGCGCCCCCTTTTCCAATGCCTCGCGGGTAACCCCACCGAGCTCGTGTGGTCCCCTGCTGCCGACGCGGCTTTCGCAGCAGCCAAGCTAGCCCTCGCGATCGCCACCATGCTCGTCCACCCGCGCTCCTCTGCCCCCACCGCCCTCACCGTCGATGCCTCCGGCGTGGCGGTGGGGGGCGTCTTAGAACAGCAGGTTAACGGCCTCTGGCACCCTTTGGCGTTTTTCAGCCGCCAGCTCACTCGCCCCGAGATAGCTTACAGTGCCTTTGATCGGGAACTCCTGGCCCTCTACCTAGCGATCCGTCATTTTCGCTATTTTTTAGAGGGTCGCTTTTTCGTGGCTTTCACTGACCACAAGCCACTGACTTTTGCTTTTTTGAAGGTTTCCGATCCGTGGTCGGCCCGCCAGCAGAGACACCTCACTTTCGTTTCGGAATTTACCACCGACGTTCGGCACATTGCGGGAAAACTAAACGCCGTGGCGGATGCCCTGTCCAGACCGGCGGTTTCCCCGGTTGCCGAGGTAAGTTCCGGGGTGGATTTCCAGGAGCTCGCGGAGGCTCAGTGCCTGGAAGACACCCCCTCCCTGTACCTCCACACCACCTCGGGGTTGCGGTTGGCACAGGTAGCCTGCGGTCCCACGCGTACTAAACTCTGGTGCGACGTTTCCCTACCGCACACCCGACCTGTAGTACCCACTTGCATGCGGTGCCAGGTTTTTGACACTATCCACGGCCTAGCACATTCGTCTATACGGGCCACTTCGGCTCTGATTGCGGCTCGATTTGTCTGGGCCCGCTCCTGTATTCCGTGCCAAACCTCCAAGGTCCACCGGCACACTCGGCCACCCGTCCAGCAGTTCACGGTCCCAGCAGCCCGATTCCTCCACATCCATGTGGATCTCGTTGGCCCATTACCCCACTCCAGGGGCTACACCTACCTCCTCACGGTAGTCGAGCGATTCACCCGGTGGCCAGAGGCGCTCCCGTTGTCCGACATCTCAGCAGCCTCTTGCGCGCGGGCTCTGGCGCTAAATTGGATTGCCCGTTTTGGCGTCCCGGACGTCATCACTACCGACCGAGACGCCCAATTCACCTCATCCCTGTGGGTGGCTCTGACTCAGCTGTGCGGGTCGCGATTACAACAAACCACCGCCTATCACCCGTAGGCCAACGGGATGGTGGAACGGTTCCACAGGCAGCTTAAAGCGTCCCTCACTGCCCGCCTGTCCGGACCCGACTGGGCCGACCAGCTCCCATGGGTTCTCCTGGGTATCCGCACGGCTCCGAAGCACGATCTGGGAGCTTCCGCGGCAGACCTGGTCTATGGCTCGCCCCTGCGGGTACTAGGCGACGTTCTCCCCCAATGTTCCACCCCCCCTCCCTCCATGACAGCACTCTTAGCTGCACTCCGAGCGCGAGTGGGGTCCCTGGCCCCGGTCCCTGCTTCTTGTCACGGGGATCCCCCTTCACACGTACCGCCGGCTTTGGGCGACTGCGAGTTCCTTTTCCGGCGCATCGATGCCCACCATCCCCCGTTCCGGCCAGTTTACCAGGGTCCGTTCAGGGTAGTGAAGAGAGGCACAGTCACCTTCACGTTAGAAGTGGGTACACGACAAGAGGTCGTCTCGGTGTCCCGCCTCAAGCCCGCCTATTTGGACCCAGACCAGCCCGTCACAGCGGCTCAACCTCCTCGCCGGGGCCGCCCTCCGGCCACGGCTCCCGTACAACAGTTTTCCCCCTCGCTGCCCCCGTTCGGGGCTCCTCTTCCCCCGGTCGCCTTGCCACTGCCGCCTCCGGCTCCGGCAATTTCCCCTCCTCCCGCGGTGCCGGTTTCCCCGCCCCCACCCCCGGCAGGGCCCCCCTCTCCTCTCCGCACCCGCTCCGGTCGGGTGGTCCGGGCACCTGCCCGGTACCGCACAGAGGGTTCTGGGGGGAGGTCATGTAGGGACACAGGGATTGGTCCAGACCATCGAACCCTCTGATTGGTAGAAGAGGTGAGGTGGTGCGCAGGTAAAGGGACTGGGCAGTCTCGTTTAGTCCTCTGAAGGAGACAGTAAGGTTTATGGTTGTCTGTCGTTTGGTGCGTTGATTGTCACGGTTGTTAATGTTATAATAAACGTCTACCTCAATGTACTTCGCCTACGACTCGCCATAGTCGTGCCATAAGCTGCAGACTCTCTCCTTCTGCACAATGACAAGCCCTGTCGTTCCCTGCTCAACACTCCCACCCTGTGGCGTCCCACCGCAATTACACGACATTCACCAGCTCCGAGTGAACAGAAGCGAATTGCCAGAGAAACGGCCGAGGAAAGAAACCCAGAAGATGTCTGACGCTCCGTGCACGTGTAACCAGGGCGGCTCATGTTCCTGCGGAGACAGCTGTAAATGCAAAGACTGCAAATGCACATCGTGTAAGAAGAGCTGCTGCTCCTGTTGCCCCGCGGGTTGCAGCAAATGCGCCCAAGGCTGCGTCTGCAAAGGAGCCGGCGACAAGTGCAGCTGCTGCCACTGAAGGTGGCGTCGCCCACCTTGGACCAGCTCAACCCGGGACCAACCCGCACCGTCTGCTCCCCGATGCGGGGTCTTTACTGGGGCCCTCTTGTGCCAGGGCTCCTTTCGGGGACCATTATTGTCATTAATGTTATAGTATTTTTTTGTTTTACTATGGATATATTGATTTGTACCGGATTAAAATAGTACGTTAAAAAAAAAAAAATAATAAAATAAAAAAAATTACACGTCCTGTTGTTCCCTGCTCAACACTCCCACCCTGTGGTGTCCCGCCGCAATTACAGGTCCTGTTGTTCCCTGCTCAACACTCCCACCGTGTGGCGTCCCGTCGCAATTACAGGTCCTGTTGTTCCCTGCTCAACACTCCCACCGTGTGGCGTCCCGCCGCAATTACAGGTGCTGTTGTACCCTGCTCAACACTCGCACCATGTGGCGTCCCGCCGAAATTACAAGTCCTGTTGTTCCCTGCTCCACACTCCCACCGTGTGGCGTTCCACCGCAATTACAAGTCCTGTTGTTCCCTGTTCAACACTCCCACCATGTGGCATCCCGCCGCAATTACAGGTCCTGTTGTTCCCTGCTCCACACTCCCACCAAGTGGCGTCCCGCCGCAACTACACGTCATTTCATTTTTGTGGTCAACACTCCCAACCCGCAGCAACGCCAAGTCCCCTGTATTTTATTCACAACACTTTCATTCGTGTTCACAATAGATTGGAGCAAAATTAAAGCCATTCAGCCCATCGAGTGTACTTCACCATTTAAACCATGGCTGATCTACCCCATTGTCCTGCCTTCGCCCCACAACCCCTGACACCCGCACTAATCAAGAATCCGTGGCTAGAACTTAATGAACTTATAAAGTCATCTCTGGGTCCACAATTCATGAAAGCTCGTCATCGCAGCAAAACACAGCCTACCTTTCCACAGAAAAGCTACCTTTAGATTTAAAAATCTGCAGCTGCGGCTCACCGGCAGTCTCTCTGTCTTTTTTTTGTTTTTTTGTCTGTCATCGTTTAATGTACGTTTTGTTTTATTTTTAACTCTGTGTATGTGGGGGGGTGGTGGGGGGGTTGGGGGAAACCTTTTTTCAAATCTCCTCCTCAACGGAGATGCGACCTTTACCGTGTCGTATCTCCGTTCGCGCTACGGCCTAACATCGTGGAGTCGGCTGGGATCGACCTTGAAGACTCCGGTCGCAGGGCCTGGACTTACCATCTTGGAGGCTTCGGCCGTGGGCCCTGCAGACCGCAACATCGGGAGTTCGCAGGTCCCTGGCTGGCGGCCAGCTTTTGGGAGCTCCAGCCGTAGCAGCTTCAACCGCCCCGAAGCGTGAGGTACGATCGACCCGCTCGCAGGCCCTTCATCGCCCTGCGTGGCCTGGCCGCAGCACTTTCCATCGCCTGGTGGGGGCTCAGGACCTTCATCGGCCTGCTTGGCTCGGCCCTGGGACTTTCCATCGCCCGGTGGGGGCTTAGGACTTTCATCGGCCTGCTTGGCTCGGCCCTGGGACTTTCCATCGCCCGGTGGGGGCTCAGGACCTTCATCGGCCTGCTCGGCTCGGCCCTGGGACTTTCCATCGCCCGGTGGGGGCTTCAAAAAGTTGGGAGCCTCGATCACCTCGTGGCACCACGGGAGAAGAAATCAGGAGGAGATAAGACTTTGCCTTCCATCACAGTGAGGGTGTGCCTAGAGCAATCACTGTGATGGCTGTTTGTGTAAAAACTGTGTAAAAATTGTATCTGTGTGTCCTGTGCTTTGTGCTGTCTACTGCCGGACCCTGACGTGAGAGGACGCTGGCGTTGTTTATTCGCCGCTTCTCCGTTAGGATAGTTTGTCTGTTTGTTTTTATGTTTGATTGTTTATGTAAAGCGCTTTGAGCACCTGATAAGGCGCTATATAAAATAAATGCTTATTATTATTATTATTATTATTATTATAAAAACCTATTTTATTCATAAAATATCCTGAATTCTGTAAATACAGATGTGGAACGAATGTCAAAATGACCACAAAATAACAAGAGCTGTCATTGTGGTGGGACACCACTGGGTGGGAGTGTTGTGCATAAAATAATAGGTCTGCTTTTTCAATTTTAATAGACTTATATTTGCTTATATTATATTATATTCTTATCATGAAAGAATATATTTATATATCTGGAGGGTTGAGTTAGTGAATAGAGAACCTGCATTTGGAGTCTTGCGAGCAGTTTGGGCACCATATCTGAGGAAGGATGTGCTGGTGCTGGAGTGGGTCCACAGGAGGTTTAGTTTAGTTTGGTTTAGTTTAGTTTGGTTTAGTTTAGAGATGCAGCATGGAAACAGGCCCTTCGGCCCTCTGAGTCCTCATCGACCAGTAATCACCCCGTATACTATTCAACACACTAGGAACGATTTACCAATTTTACCAAAGCCAATTAACCCACAACCCGCGTGTCTTTGGAGTGCGGGAGGGACCCGGAGCATCTGGAGAAAACCCACGCAGGTCACGGGGAGAACGTGCAAACTCCATACAGACAGCACCTTTGGTCAGGATCGACCCCGGGTCTCTGGCGCTGTGAGGCAGCAACTCTACCGCTGAGCCACCCTACAACTCTCAGCAGCTTCTGCAGATACGCTATACAAAGCATCTGTATCGGTAGGTGGAGGGTCAGGTAGTGTAGGGAAAGCAGGGACTCTGCAGAAGGACTTGGCTAGGTTGGGAGAGTGGGCAGAGAAGTTTTTGATAGTAGGAATAAAGGCATAGATTACTTTCTAAATGAAGAAAGAATCCAGAAATCAGAGGTGCAATGGAGCTTGGGAGTGCTGGTGCAGGATTACCAAAAAGTTAATCTGCAAGTCGAATCGGTAGTAAAGAAAGCAAACGCAATGCGAGATTTATTTTGAGAGGGCCTATATACAAAAACAGGGATGTAATGCTGAGGCTCTATAAGGCACCGGCCAGGCTGCATTTGGAATATTGTGAGCAACTTGAATGAATACGTTTATTGGCCAAGTATGTACACATACAAGGAATGTGCCTTGGTGCTCTGCTCGCAAGTAACAACACGAACATACAGTAAACAATTAAGAATAAAGCAGAAAACATTAAAATATGGAGAGGATATTTCCACTGGAGGGAGAGTCTAGGACTCGGAATTGAAGAACGTCACATAGAAACATAGAAACGTAGAAAATAGGTGCAGGAGGAGGCCATTCGGCCCTTCGAGCCAGCACCACCATTCATTGTGATCATGGCTGATCATCCACAATCAGTAACCCGTGCCTGCCTTCTCCCCATATCCCTTGAATCCACTAGCCCCCAGAGCTCTATCTAACTCTCTCTTAAATCCATCCAGTGATTTTGCCTCCACTGCCCTCTGTGGCAGAGGATTTCAGTTTTAAATGACCTCCCCTGTATTCTAAGACTGTGGCCCCTGGTTCTGGACTCCCCCAACATTGGGAACATTTTTCCTGCATCTAGCTTGTCCAGTCCTTTTATAATTTTACATGTCTCTATAAGATCCCCTCTCATCCTTTTAAACTCCAGTGAATAGAAGCCTAGTCTTTTCAAGCTTTCCTCATATGGCAGTCCCGCCATCCCAGGGATCAATCTCGTGAACTTACGCTCCCCCGTCTCAATTACAAGGATGTCGTTCCTCAAATTAGGAGACCAAAACTGTACACAATACTCCAGATGTGGTCTTTTTTTTTTTTTTTTTTTTTTTTTTTGAAAAGCATATGTACAAATAGAAATTAAAAAACACATTTGTTACAAAGTTCTTACATAGCTTCAATTTTTAAATTTTTGAAGAGAGAAAGTAAATTTTTTTTTTAAAAACTATAAACTTGGGGAGAGAGAATAAGAGGGTTAAAAAAAAGGATCTAACAATAAAAATTAAAGGGAGTAGATCCGGGAGACAATAACCACAGTTGTACATCCAACCCCTAACTCAAGTTTCAACTTTTAATTTAAATTTTTTATTTTAGTCCTGTGCCAAACCCATTTACTTTTCTAAAAATTCAATAAATGGAGACCATATTTTTAAAAATAACTCAGGTTTATCGATTAAGGCAAACCTTATTTTTTCCAAATGCAGGGTCTCTGTCATTTCCGTAGTCCACATTTTAATTGTGGGGGTTATTGTTTTTTTTCAAAATTTAAGTATTAATTTTTTCGCAGTTATTAGACTGTAATCAAGAAAATGTACCTGACTTGCTGTAAAATTTGTAGTATGTTCTGATAATCCTAATATAATTAATTTTGGATCCATATCTAATTTTTTATTAATAACTTTAGAAACTATTTTAAAAATCTCCAACCAGAAGTTTTGCATTTTTATACAAGTTATGAAAATATGAGTTAAATTAGCTTCTTGAAATTGACATTTATCACAAATAGGAGAGATACTAGGAAAAATCCTATTTAATTTCGTCTTCAAATAATGTAATCTATGTATTATTTTAAATTGTATTAAGGAATGTCTAGTATTCAATGAACATTGATGTATATGTTGTAAACTTTCATCCCATATATCTTGCATTATAAATTGATTCAATTCGTCCTCCCATGCTCGTCTATAAGATTCTGATGACGGAATGTCAGTGTCAAGGAGAGTATTGTAAATAAAGGATATTAATTTATTTGAATTATAATGTCGATTCAGGCATATATCAAGTGTTTCTGGACCTCTAAACTTATATTCTTGCATGTGTGATTTTACATAATCTCTAAGTTGTAAATATCTAAAATAATTATTAACATGTAATCCGTACTTCTGCTGTAAATCCTGAAAAGAAAGAAAAGTTCCCTTATGATAAAGATCTCCCACCCTTTTAATTCCATAACTTTTCCATTGAGCAAAGCCTCTATCTAAAACAGACGGTTTAAAAGAAGGATTATTCGCAATAGGAAGGAAAACAGATAATTTACTCAATTTTAACGTAAGCTTTAATTGTTTCCAGGTACGGATAACACTGTGTATAATGGGATTACCTCCATATGTTTTTTTATTTAAATTTATTGGAGCTAAGAGGATCGCACCAATATCGAATGGTAAACAATCCTCTTTCTCCATCTTTAACCAATCCGGTTGTTGATCAGAATCATCCAACCAGCAGGTTATATTTTTAATATTAACCGCCCAATAATAAAATAAAAAGTTAGGTAAAGCAATTCCTCCATTAATTTTAGACTTACATAGATGTCTTTTATTTATTCTATGAGTCTTGTAGTCCCAAATAAAATTAGTAACAATTGAATCAATTTAAAAAAAAAACTTTTTTGGAAGATAGATCGGAATTGCTTGAAATAAGTATAGTAGCTGTGGAAGAAAGATCATCTTTATAGCATTACTACGACCAACTAATGATATAGGGAGTGTTTTCCAAAATTGGATATTTCTGTGTAATTTAGTGAGTAAAGGAGGAAAATTTAATTTAAATAAAGAAGTATATTTCCTAGTCACGTAAATTCCAAGATATTTAAACTTTTCATAGGCAATTTTAAAAGGAAATTGTTGAAGTATGGCCGGATTATGCTCCATTATTGGCATAATTTCACTTTTATACCAGTTAATTCTATAACCTGAAAATGAACCAAATTGAGTTATGAGATTTAATAAATTCGGAATGCTAATTTCTGGCTTTGTAATATATATTAATACATCATCCGCATATAAAGAAATTTTATTGGTTGTATGTTTAGTGTTATAGCCATGAATATCTGAATTTGATCTAATACTCTCAGCAAGTGGTTCTATAATAAGGGCAAATAGAAGCAGTGATAGTGGACATCCTTGTCTACAACCCCTAGATAAATGAAATTTAGATGACAGCATTTGATCAGTTAATATTCTAGCTGTTGGGGATGTACATAAAAGTTTAACCCATGAACAAAAATTTTCACCTAGTTGAAATTTTTCCATCACTGAGAAAAGATAGGGCCATTCTACTTGATCAAATGCTTTTTCAGCATCTAGCGAGATAATTGCTAAATCTTCATTTAATAGTCTATTTGAATAAATTATATTGAACAAGCGTCTCAAGTTGAAAAATGAATATCGTTTGGCTATAAAGCCTGATTGATCGGGGTGTATCAATTTATCTATAACTAGACTTAATCTCTGAGCTAAGATTTTCGCTAATATCAGTGGTAATCTCTGTTGTTTAAAGGCGTGACTATATACAGTTTGCAAACGTGGAGAGATCAAATCACTGAATTTGTTATAAAATTCATTATTTAAGCCATCAGGGCCAGGAGTCTTCCCATTTTTCATGGATTTAATGGTCTCTTCAACGTCTTTCATAGTTATTTCTGCGCCCAGTAAATTTCTATCACTCACATTCAAACCAGGAAGGTTACATTCCTGCAAAAAGTTTTGCATCTGCGCAGAACTATCTGTTATTTTTGATGAATATAATGACTGATAAAATTGCAAAAATCTCTGATTAATATCCTTAGGTAATTTAAGCAAATCTCCATTTTCTGATCTAATTTTATGAATTGTAGAATCATCTTCTAATTTACGGAGTTGACGTGCGAGCAATTTCTGTGGTTTATCTCCAAATTCAAAATGTTTTTGTTTAGTATATTGAAAAAGCCTTAAAATATGAGCTGAGAGAATATAATTTAACTTATATTTGAGAGCTGCAATTTTATTATGTATTTCAATAGAGGGAGCGATGGCATTTGTTATGTCTAACTGTTTTATCTGACTTTCTAGGTCATGTTGTTCAGCTCGCTTCTTCTTATTTTGAGACGCTTGAAAAGCAATAATACATTCTCTCACAAACGCTTTAAATGTTTCCCAAAGCAGGGACGCAGGTGTTTCAGGAAGGTCATTTGCGTAAAAAAAAGTCTCAAATTGCGATTTAAGATAGTCATAACATGCTTTTTCATTTAAGATTTGCGGATTAAATCTCCAATTAGTCTGTTTCCCCGTTACTCCTTGGAGTTTTACCCTAAATGTTAAAGGGGCATGATCGGATATAATAATATTATGATATTTTGAATTATACGTATAAGGAATAAGTTTGGAGTCCACCAAGAAATAGTCAATTCTTGAATAAGTTTTATGCACTGGTGAATAAAATGAATACTCTCGGCCTGAAGGATTATCAGTCCTCCAAACATCTTTTATATTTGCACTATTTATATAAGAGTTTAATAATTCACACGACTTGGATTTTGTTTTCCTTTGAGTTGAAGATCTATCCAAATAAGGATCTAATGTACAATTTAAATCTCCTCCAATTATCAAGTTATATTGTCCAAATTCTGGAATGGTATTAAATATTTTTTTATTAAATAACGGATTATCAAAATTTGGTGCATAGACATTCACCACTATCAATTTTGTAGAATATAGTTCTCCCACTAATATAACATATCTACCTTCAGTGTCGACTATAGAGGAAGTATGTATAAATGGTATACCCTGACGAATTAAAATAGCAACACCTCTTGATTTAAAGGGGAACGATGAGTGAAATACTTTATCAATCCATTTGCCTTTCAGTCTATTATGTGCTACATTTTTTAGATGAGTTTCCTGAAGGAACATTATGTCTGCATCAATAGATTTTAAATGTGAAAGTACTTTACCTCTTTTAATTGGTTCATTAACACCCTTGACATTCCAACTACAAAATGTAATACCTTTACCCCCTGTTTTCCTAATAGAATCTTGCATCTTAACCGATAAATAGTCTATAATAAAGCAAATGGTCTGGCACCCGGACTACAACATTTTTCTTGAATGAAGGGTGGATGATCTTTTGTACTACGTAGAGTGTTTCCCGGAAATATCTCCCAAAAGTATTTAAATTCTGAAAAATGACATAATAATAAAAGTTAAATCTAAAAAAAAAATCAATATATAAAAGGTTAAAAGAGTGCAGGAAAGAAGAAGAGACAACTAAAACTACAACTACAATTAGTGCAGTTAGTGTTAGCCACCCTAAGGTGGCAAAAAATCTAAGGACTTCCGTGAGATGTAAAAAAAAAAATTAATACTAGCTCCGTTTTTTAACAAAGTTATTGTTTGTTTTGTTTTTTTTAAAAAGAGAGATAAACGGGGCAGGCCCGAAACTAATTAGTCTATAATAAATCGATTTTTCTGTCTAAGGTGTATTAATTAAGTATTCAAAGTAAAGTTTACATAAATCAAATATTACTTATACTTCTTATTAGTAATGATTGATAAAAATATATATGTTTTTTAATTAATAGTAATTAGTTACGGTTAATATTCGTATAGTATATACACTAAACTTAAATCTTTAAGTTTTAATATTTTTAAAGTCCAATCAGATGTCTGCCAATTAAAATAGCCGTGAAATCATAATCAAGCCTTCAGCGACCTTTCGATCTCCCGAGCAAATTCCAGTGCAATGCTGCAAAATTCTTCCAAACCAATTTTTTTAGGCTGTGGATTCCGGGTTCGTTTTGCAATTTCTTCCTGAGTCGACGCTGAGGTTTGAGCTGTAGCAGAGGCTTCCATCTGTCTTGGTTCTTCTTCTTCCACGGGTTTTGCTCTACCCGTTCCTTTTTTAACGATTTTTAACGGGGGGGTGCGACTTGTCGACATTTACTATTAAAAGTCGCGATCTGATGACGTCACCCACCCTTCGTTGAAATTGCCGGTAAGTTGCAACGGGCCCGACCCGTTCCTCTCTTCTTAGATCGAAATGTTCACGGAGCTAGTTGACGTGCGACTTGCTCAGTCCATAACGCCACCGGAAGTCTCCAGATGTGGTCTTACCAGGGCCCTGTACAAGTGCAGAAGGACCTCTTTACTCCTATACTGAAATCCTCTCGTTTTGAAGGCCAACATGCCTTTAGCTTTCTTCACTGCTTGCTGTACCTGCACGCCAACTTTCAGTGACTGTTGTACAAGGACACCCAGGTTTCGCTGCACCTTACCTAACCTGACACCATTGAGATAATAATCTGCCTCTTTGTTTTTGCCGCCAAAGTGGATAACCTCACATTTATCTACATTATCAGCATCTGCCATGCATCTGCCCACTCACTCAACCTGTCCAGGTTACCCTGCAAACTCCTAACATCCTCTTCGCAGTTCACACTGCAAACTTGTTAGTGTTACTTCTAATTCCTTCATCCAAATCATTAATATATATGGTGAATAGTTGCGGCCCCAACACCAAGCCTTGCCACACTCCACTCACCACGCTTTTACTCCTATTCTTTGCTTCCTGTCTGACAACCAATTCTCCATCCATGTCAACACTCTACCCCCAATACCACATGCTCTAATTTTGCTCACCAATCTCCCGTGTGAGACCTTATCAAAGGCTTTCTGAAAGACTAGATACACTACATCCACTGGCTCCCCTTCATCCATTTTACTTGTTACATCCTCAAAATTTCCCTTTCATAAATCCATGCTGACTTGGACTTATCCTTTTACTGCCATCCAAATGCTCCGTTATTATCTCTTTAACTTAATCACTCCAACACTCCCACCCAGTGGTGCCCCGCCGCAATGACAATAGACAAGAGGTGCAGGAGTAGGCCATGCGGCCCTTTGAGCCAGCACCGCCATTCAATATAATCATGGCTGATCATTCACAATCAGTACCCCGTTCCTGCCTTCTCCCCATCCCCTCTGACTCTGCTATCATTAAGAGCTCTATCTGTTATGAAGGCCAACATTCCATTGGCTTACTTCACTGCCTGCTGTACCTGCATGCTTCCTTTCAGTGACTGATGCACTAGGACACCCAGATCTCGTTGTACGTCCCCTGTTCCTAACTTGACACCATTTCAGATAATACTCTGCCTTCCTATTCTTACCACCAAAGTGGATAACCTCACACTTATCCACATTAAACTGCATCTGCCATGCATTCTCCCACTCACACAACCTGTCCAAGTCACCCTGCAACCTCATAGCATCTTACTCACAGTTCACACTATCACCCAGCTTTGTATCATCTGCAAATTTGCTAATGGTACTTTTAATCCCTTCATCCAAGTCATTAATGTATATTGTAAATAGCTGTGGTCCCAGCACTGTGCCTTGCGGTACCCCACTAGTTACTGCCTGCCATTCTGAAAGGGACCCATTTATCCCCACTCTTTGCTTTCTGTCTATCAACCAATTTTCTATCCATGTCAGTACCCTACCTCCAATACCATGTGCTCTAATTTTGCCCACTAATCTCCTATGTGGAACCTTGTCAAAGGCTTTCTGAAAGTCAAGGTACACCACATTCACCGGCTCTCCCCTGTCGACTTTCCTAGTTACATCCTCAAAGAATTACAGAAGATTAGTCAAGCATGATTTCCCCTTCGTAAATCCATGCTGACTCGGAACAATCCTGTTACTACTATCCAAATGCTCCGCAATTTCGTCTTTTATAATTGACTCCAGCATCTTCTCCACCACTGATGTCAGACTAACTGGTCCATAATTTCCCGTTTTCTCTCTCCCTCCTTTCTTAAAAAGTGGGACAACATTAGCTACCCTCCAATCCACAGGAACTGATCCTGAATCTATAGAACATTGGAAAATGATCACCAATGCGTCCACAATTTCTAGTGCCACCTCCTTAAGTACCCTGGGATGCAGACCATCAGGCCCTGGGGATTTATCAGCCTTCAGTCCCATCAGTCTACCCAACACCATTTCCTGCCTAATGTGGATTTCCTTCAGTTCCTCCGTCACCCTAGGATCTCTGGCCACTAGAACATCTGGGAGATTGCTTGTATCTTTCTTAGTGAAGACAGATCCAAAGTACCGGTTCAACTCATCTGCCATTTCCCTGTTCCCCATAATAAATTCCCCCGCTTCTGTCTTCAAGGGACCCACATTTGCCTTGACTATTTTTTTCCTCCTTACATACCTAAAAAAGCTTTTACTATCCTCCTTTATGTTATTGGCTAGTTTACCCTCGTACCTCATCTTTTCTCCCCATATTGCCTTCTTAGTCATCTTCTGTTGTTTTTAAAAGAGTCCCAATCCTCTGACTTCCCACTCTTCTTTGCTTTGTTGTACCTCTTCTCTTTGATTTTCATGCTGTCCTTGACTTTCCTTGTCAGCCACGGGTGTCTCTTACTCCCCTTAGAATCTTTTCTCCTCTTTGGGATAAATTGATCCTGCAACTTCTGCATTATTCCCAGGAATACCTGCCATTGCTGTTCCACCGTCTTCCTTGCTAGGGCCTCCTTCCAGTCAAATCTGGCCAGCTCCTGCCTCATGCCTCTGTAATCCCCTTTGCTATACTGTAATACTGACACTTCCGATTTTCCCTTCTCCCTCTCAATTTGTAGAGTGAAACTTATCATATTGTGGTCACTGCCTCCTAATGGCTCATTTACCTCGAGTCCCCTTATCAGATCAGGTTCATTACACAACACTAAATCCAGAATTGCCTTCTCCCTGGTAGGCTCCAGTACAAGCTGTTCTAAGAGAGAGAGAGAGAGAGAGAGAGAGTGGGGGAGAGAGAGAGAGTGAGTGGGGGGGGGGGGGGAGAGAGAGAGAGAGAGAGTGGGGGGGAGAGAGAGAGAGGGGGGAGAGTTGGGGAGGAGGGAGCAGCGGGTGAGAGTGGGAGTGCGGGGAGGGGGAAGGTGTCAGAGGGTCCGGTGAAGGAGCGCCGCCACTTGCGGGGGCTGCTCCCTCCCTCCCTCCCTCCCTCCCTCCCTCCCCTCTCCCTTTCTCTCCCCTCTCCCTCTCTCCAAGAGCCAGTGAGATCTGCGCCTCTCCTCCACTCTCTTCCCCGGCCCCGTCTTCCTCTAACGCAGCGAAATACCAACAAACACGAGTGTAGTTGTTGTTCAGAAGCCCCGCATCCCTGGGTGAGCGGCGGCGGCGGTGGCAAGGAGGGAAGTTTCACTCGTGGTTGTTGATATTTCGCTGCGTTAGAGGGAGAAGGGGCCGGGGAAGAGAGTGGAGGAGCGGCGCAGATCTCGCTGGCTCTTGGAGAGAGGGAGAGGGGATGGAGAGAGGGGAGAGAGGGAGGAAGAGAGAGGGAGAGGGGAGAGAGGGAGGGAGGGAGTAGCCCCTGCAAGTGGCGGCGCTCCTTCACCGGACCCTCTGACACCTTCCCCCTCCCCTCGTTCCCGCTCTCACCCGCTGCTCCCTCTACCCCGACTCTCCCCCCTCTCTCTCTCTCCCCGGGTGAGCGGTGGCAGCGGCGGCGAGGAGGGAAGTTTCTTTGGGTTTGTTGTTTGCGAGGGGGCGCTGCGATCTCTCGCCTTGTCCCGGCTCTGGGTCGGTGGCGATCCGCTCTCCGGCGAACCTTCACCGGCAGTTTCTGCCTCCAGTCCCCGCCCCCTAAGAGCTTGCTGCGGGCCAGATAAAATCTCGTGGCGGGCCGGATGTGGCCCATGGGCCATAACCATATAACCATATAACAATTACAGCACGGAAACAGGCCCGTTCGGCCCTACCAGTCCACGCCGACCACTCTCCCTGACCTAGTCTCATCTACCTGCTCTCAGACCATAACCCTCCAATCCCCTCTTATCCATATACCTATCCAATTTACTCTTAAATAATAAAATCGAGCCAGCCTCCACCACTTCCACCGGAAGCTCATTCCACACAGCCACCACCCTCTGAGTAAAGAAGTTACCCCTCATGTTACCCCTAAACTTTTGTCCCTTAATTCTGAAGTTATGTCCCCTTGTTGGAATCTTCCCCACTCTCAAAGGGAAAAGCCTACCCACGTCAACTCTGTCCGTCCCTTTTAAAATTTTAAAAACCTCTATCAAGTCCCCCCTCAACCTTCTACGCTCCAAAGAATAAAGACCCAACCTGTTCAACCTCTCTCTGTAGCTTAAGTGCTGAAACCCAGGCAACATTCTAGTAAATCTCCTCTGTACCCTCTCCATTTTGTCGACATCCTTCCTATAATTTGGCGACCAGAACTGCACACCATACTCCAGATTCGGCCTCACCAATGCCTTGTACAATTTCAACATTACATCCCAACTTCTATATTCGATGCTCTGATTTATAAAGGCAAGCATACCAAACGCCTTCTTCACCACCCTATCCACATGAGATTCCACCTTCAGGGAACAATGCACAGTTATTCCCAGATCCCTCTGTTCCACTGCATTCCTCAATTCCCTACCATTTACCCTGTACGTCCTATTTTGATTTGTCCTACCAAAATGCAGCACCTCACACTTATCAGCATTAAACTCCATCTGCCATCTTTCAGCCCACCCTTCCAAAAGGCCTAAGTCTCTCTGTAGACTTTGAAAATCTACTTCATTATTAACTACACCACCTATCTTAGTATCATCTGCATACTTACTAATCCAATTTGCCACACCATCATCCAGATCATTAATGTAAATGACAAACAACAGTGGACCCAACACAGATCCTTGGGGTACTCCACTAGACACTGGCCTCCAACCTGACATACAGTTGTCAACCATTACCCTCTGGTATCTCCCATTCAGCCATTGTTGAATCCATCTTGCAACCTCACTATTAATACCCAACAATTTAACCTTCTTAATCAACCTTCCATGTGGAACCTTGTCAAATGCCTTACTGAAGTCCATATAGACAACATCCACAGCCTTGCCCTTATCAATTTCCCTGGTAACCTCTTCAAAAAATTCAAGAAGATTAGTCAAACATGACCTTCCAGGCACAAATCCATGTTGACTGTTTCTAATCAGGCCTTGTTTATCCAAGTGATTATATATATTGTCCCTAAGTATGTTTTCCATTAATTTTCCCACCACAGACGTCAAACTAACAGGTCTATAATTGCTAGGTTTACTTTTAGAACCTTTTTTAAACAAAGGCACAACATGCGCAATGCGCCAATCTTCCGACACCATCCCCATTTCTAATGACGTTTGAAATATTTCCATCATAGCCCCTGCTATTTCTGCACTAACTTCCCTCAATGTCCTAGGGAATATCCTATCAGGACCTGGAGACTTATCCACTTTTATATTTTTCAAAAGTGTCCGTACCTCCTCTTCTTTGATCTTCATAATTTCCATCACTACTCTACTTGTTTCGCTTACCTCACATAATTCAATATCCTTCTCCTCGGTGAATACCGAAGAAAAGAAATTGTTTAATATCTCCCCCATTTCTTCCGGCTCAGCACATAGCTGTCCACTCTGACTCTCTAATGGACCAATTTTATCCCTCGCTATCCTTTTGCTATTGACATATCTGTAGAACCCCTTGGGGTTTACTTTTACATTACTTGCCAAAGCAACCTCATATCTTTTTTTCGCTTTTCTAATTTCCTTCTTAAGATTCCTTTTACATTCTTTATATTCCTCAAGAACCTCATTTACTCCCTGCCGCTTATATTTATTGTATATCTCCCTCTTTTTCCGAACCAAGTGCCCAATTTCCCTGGAAAACTTCGGCTCTTTCAAATTATTATTCTTTCCTTTCCACCGAACAGGGACATAAAGACTCTGTACTCTCAAAATGTCACCTTTAAATATCCTCCATTTCTCTATTATATCCTTTTCATAAAACAAAATGTCCCATTTCACTCCTTTTAAATCCTTTCTCATCTCCTCAAAATTAGCCTTTCTCCAATCCAAAATCTCAACCCTTCGTCCAGATTTGACCTTCTCCATAATTATATTGAAACTAATGGCATTGTGATCACTAGACCCAAAGTGCTCCTCAACACATACCTCCGTCACCTGACCCGTCTCATTTCCTAACAGGTCCAACACTGCCCCTTCTCTGGTAGGCACCTCTACGTATTGCTGCAAAAAACTATCCTGCACACATTTTACAAACTCCAAACCATCCAGCCCTTTAACAGAATGTGATTCCCAGTCTATGTACGGAAAATTGAAATCACCCACAATCACTACTCTGTGCTTACTTCTAATATCTGCTATCTCCTTACATATTTGCTCTTCCAATTCTTGTTCCCTATTTGGTGGTCTATAATACACCCCTATAAGTGTTGCTAAGCCTTTCTCATTTCTGAGTTCCACCCAAACAGCCTCCCTAATCGAGCCTTCTAGTCTGTCCTGCCAACGCACTGCTGTGATATCCTCCCTGACAAGCAATGCAACACCCCCACCTCTTGCCCCTCCGATTCTATCACATCTAAAACAATGAAATCCTGGAATATTTAATTGCCAATCGCAACCCTCCTGCAACCATGTTTCACTGATCGCCACAACATCATATTTCCAGATGTCAATCCAGGCTCTAAGCTCATCCACCTTTCTTACAATGCTCCTAGCATTAAAATATACACATTTAAGGGACCCATCATTTCTTATTCTCAGTTTATTTCTTTTCACTTCTTTCTCTCCTACATATTGGGTCTGAGTGTTTCCCTTTTCTGCCTCCTGCCTCACACACTGCCTATTAGCTATCTGTGTTTGAGTCCCTCTCCCCAACCGTACTAGTTTAAAGTCTCCGCAATTACCTTAGCAAATCTCTCCGCCAGGATATTGGTTCCCCTCAGGTTCAGATGCAACCCGTCCTTTTTGTACAGGTCATACTTCCCCCAGAAGAGGTCCCAATGATCCAGAAACTTGAATCCCTGCTACCTGCACCAGTCCCTCAGCCATGCATTTACCCTCCACCTCACTCCATTCCTATTCTCACTATCGCGTGGCACAGGCAGTAAGCCTGAGATTATCACTTTGGAAGTCCTTTTTTTTAACTCTCTTCCTAGCCCCCTAAATTCTCCTTTCAGGACCTCTTCCCTTATCCTACCTATATTGTTGGTACCTATATGTACCACGACCTCTGGCTCCTCTCCCTCCCTTCTCAGGATATCTTGGACACGTTCAGATACATCCCGGACACTGGCACCAGGGAGGCAAACTACCATCCGGGTCTCCCGACTGCGTCCACAGAATCGCCTATCTGACCCCCTCACTATAGAGTCCCCTATCACTATCGCTCTCTTCTTCCTTTCCCTACCCTTCTGAGCAACAGGGCCGGACTCCGTGCCAGAGACCCGGGCGCCGTCGCTGCCCCCAGGTAGGCTGTACTCCCCAACAGTACCTAAACAGGAGTATTTATTGCCAAGGGGTACATCCACTGCGGTACTCTCTAGTCCCTACCTCTGCTCCTTGCCCTAACCGTGACCCACTTGTCTATCTCCTGTGGTCTTGGAGTGACCACCTCTCTATAACTCCTCTCTATAACCTCCTCACTCTCCCTGACCAGACAGAGGTCATCAATCTGTCGCTCCAGATTCCTAATATGGTCCCTTAGGAGCCCCATCTCGTCGCACCTGGCGCAGATGTGGATGTCTGGAAGACTATCAGACTCCCAGATTCCCCACATCCGACACCCAGAACAATAAACTGCCCTAGCACTCATACTCCCCCTTAACTGTATCTGAAATATGAAATAATATGAAACTGGGAACGTTGCAGAGTGGTCTGCTCCAACCGCTCCTGGGCCTCTGTAAGAACAAAGCCCCGTGCTCAGTTTCCAAAAACTAACGCCGGCCGCTGCTCCAACCGCTCCAACTGCCCACCCAAAAGAACTGAGTGATCTCCTGGGAGAGGCGAAAAACCGGATAAAAAACCCAGGCCAATTTGGCAAAAAAAATCCAGGAAATTCCTCTCCGACCCCAAGCTAGGCGATCGAAACTTGTCCGGGAGATCACACAGGTCTTACTCCTTACTATCCCCACACAATACAAATCTAGCTTGGAGAGTTTGGAGATCCCTGAACTAAGTCATCAATGTATATTTTAAATAGCTGCGGTCCCAGCACTGAGCCTTGCGGTACCCCATTAGTCACTGCCTGCCATTCTGAAAGGGACCCATTAATCCCTACTCTTTGTTTCCTGTCTGCCAACCAATTGTCTATCCATGTCAGCACCCTACCCCCAATACCATGTGCTCTAATCTTGCCCACCAATCTCCAATGTGGGACCTCATCAAAGGCTTTCTGAAAGTCCAGGTACACTCCATCCACTGGCTCTCCCTTGTCCATTTTCCTAGTCACATCCTCAAAAAATTCCAGAAGATTAGTCAAGCCTGATTTCCCCTTCGTAAATCCATGCTGACTCGGAACGATCCTGTTACTGCTATCCAAATGTTCCACAATTTCTTATTCCCACCACTGATGTCAGGCTAACTGGTCTATATATTCCCATTTTCTCTCTCCCCTCTTTCTTAAAAAGTGGGATAACATTAGCTAACTTCCAATCCACAGGAACTGAACCTGAATCTATAGAACATTGGCAATGATCACCAACGCGTCCACAATTTCCAGAGCCACTTCCTTAAGTACCCTGGGATGCAGACCATCAGGCCCTGCGGATTTATCAGCCTTCAGTCCCATCGTTCTAGCCAACACCATTTCCCGCCTACTGTGAATTTCTTTCAGTTCCTCCGTTACCCTAGGACCGCTGTCCACTAGGACATCTGGGAGATTGTTTGTGTCTTCCTTAGTGAAGACAGATCCAAAGTACCTGTTCAACTCGTCTGCCATTTCCTTGTTCCCCATAATAAATTCTCCTGCTTCTGATATACAGCTAGTATGCTAGCAGTGCACTCTTCCAGTTTTTCCCTTCGGCATGGACGATTTGTATCCTCTTTCTATGGACTGGTTTGTGATGATGGATGTCTGTGATTCTCATGTACTCAGCAAATGCCATGGAAACAAACTGTGGCCCATTGTCGGAGTACAATGTAACATGCAAACAGCGTCTGGCGAAAATCTCCGCTAATGCCTGTACAGTCTTTTCTGCCGCACTTGATTTCATCACTGCAAACTCATAGTACCTGCTATAGTAGTCGACCACGACCATAATTGATTCACCTGTTGGAAGTGGTCCAAGAAAGTCAACAGCTACGTCAACCCATGGTCCTGTTGTGCCACTCGAATATGTGACATGGTGTCAGAAGTTTCGAGCCTGAAACACTGGAATGGTCCCAGTGTCCTTAATTCACGTATGAATTGGGAGAAGGAAAGTCCGTGCAGGGAGAATCCTGACAGGAATTAGCAATCCTGTAGCTGAAAAGGGACAGATCGAGCGCCGAACGTCGAGTGTTTCAAGCCACAGTGAGTACGCTAGACCACAGTCCCGTCTACACATTGTGGTGGAAGTGACCTGAGTACATGATGTCGGCAAGTGATAGGCCGTCAATGAACTGGCAGGCAAAAGATCTGCACCAAGAATGGAAACGTTTCAAACAGCACTGCCATTTTCCGTTTGAGGGTCCACTAGACAATAAGTCTGAGAAAGACAAGGTGAACTATCTGATGACATACTTAGGCGATAAAGGGAGGGAGATTTACCGAACCTTCCGATGGAACACAATTACTCTCCAAAACGGAAATGAAATCGTTGAGAATGAGACTCTGCAAGGAGTGTACAAGCACTATGAGATGTATGACAAGCCCAAGAAAAATCAGATAAGGGCCACTGTCGACTTTCACAGACGACGGCAGCGGGACACCGAGAGGTTTGACAACTTTGTGACTGACCTGAAGTTGCTGGTCAAGGATTGTCACGATAAGGAGGAGGAGAGAATGCTCAGAGATGCAATTGTGCTCCGTTCCCGACACCAGACAGTGCATGAGAAATGCCTTGAGAAAGGAGATGAACTAACACTGGATGCGGCAATCAGTATTGGCCAGCAGGGCCGCCTTAACGCATGGGCCTGATGGGCACTTGCCCGGGGCCCCACGAGCATAGGGGCCCCATGCTGATCTGTGTATGTTAAGTGACTTGCAATAAATAAATACTACTTTAAAAATGTAGGTTCAATAAGTGCTTTTTTCGCAACATTTTCGGTCCCTAAGTGTTTTTTTCACAACATTTTCCATCCCTAAGTGCTTCTCACAGCGATCTGTAAGTGCTTTTCGCAACAATGTAGCACCCTAAGTCCATCGCTAAGTGTCCGTTACTTGTTAAAGACAAATACTGTAGTTCATAGGTTCATTTACATTTTTATTCCTGTGAGTAGTTGTCGTAGGGGCCCCAGTACACTGCTTTGCCCGGGGCCCATAATGCTGTAAAGACGGCCCTGTTGGCCAGAACTATGAAACAGCCCAAGAGCCATTGACAAAGAAGAGGATAAAGTACATGCTATGTACACAGAGGCAATTTTATGGGATCCAGAAAGAAAAGGCCCAAACCTAGACTGGATAAGAGTCACTACAGGAGCCCAGATAAATGCAAACAACAACAAAGAGCAGGCAAGGAGTCCGACTCAAAGTGCAAGAGATGCAGCTACTCTACACAACATGAGAATTGCCCAGCCAAAGGTCGGAAGTGTTCAGACTGCAAAAAACTCAACCATTTTACAGCAGTCTGCAGACAGAAAAAGCAGCAAGCAAATATGATTGAGGAGAAGGCAGCAGCTTCCTATCCACCAGGTCATGATGACTCTTCCACAGACGAAGATAGTGAGGACGGCTATGAATATGCACACATGTATGCTGTACATGACATGTCACTCACTCAGTCAGGGGATGACTGGTATGAAACTCTGCACGTCAATGGACAGGAGATGAGAGTACAGATAGATACAGGATGCTCGTACTCAATCATGCCAGCACATACCTTCAAAAAGATGGAGAACAAACCAAAACTGCACAAAGCAAAGAGGCGGTTACTCTACGGTTTGTGTCCTACACCAACCACACTCTAGAGCACGATGGGTGTGTGAAATTGACCACAACATATAAAGATTGTACCCTTGACGTTGAGTATCATGTGGTCGAGGCCGATGGCAAGCCAGTGCTGATGTCAGGGGCAGACAGTGCCAGATTGAACCTGATACAAAGGCTCTACAACATCGATGAGTATCCAGAATTGATGCACATTACTGGTACATTCCCTGGAATGTACACATTGAATATCGACCCAACTCATCAACTGGTTGTGGTTGCACCAAGGCAACAACCGCAAGCCTTGGCCAAGAAAATCTTAGTGAAGCTACATGGGATGGAGAGAAATGGGCACATTGTCAGAGTGCAAGAGCCAACAGACTGGGTCAACTCAATGGTGACGGTAGTGAAGAACGGAAAGGTACGCATCTGCATAGACCCGAAAGTCCTCAACAAAGCAATCAGACGAGAACACTACCCCATACCAGCCGTGGAGGAGGTAGTGGCATCGATGCCAGATGCCAGTCTTCTCCGTCATAGATGCAAAATCAGGATTTCTCCAGATCAAACTGGATTAGGAGTGGAGTTTGCTGACGACCTTCAATACCCCTCATGGACGCTACCGCTGGCTCCGCTTCCCATTTGGGATCAAGAGCGCCCCAGAAATCTTCCAGAGGATCATGGATGGAATGTTAGAAGGGATCCATGGGGCAAGAGCGATCATGAACGACATTCTGATATCGGGAAAAGACAGGAAAGAGCACGATGACGTACTGCGGAAAGTGGCGCAACAGGCAAAGCTGAACAACCTGAAGCTAAACATGGAGAAGTGTCAGATCAGGAAGTCTGAGGTGCAGTATGTCAGGCATCTTGTCACAGCAGCAGGACTCAGGCCTGATCCGGCAAAGATTGAAGCTGTGAAGCAGATGCCTGCACCAACGAACAAGAAAGAAGTGCAACAATTCCTTGGCTTCATACAGTACCTGTCTAAGTTCATTCCACACCTCAGCAAGGTTGATGAACCACAGAGCCCTGACCTTGAGGGATGCACATTTCCAGTGGGATCATGCCCAGCAATGAAGCTTCGACAAGCTCAAAGACCTGTGCACCACTTCCCCTATACTAGCGTACTACGATGTGCCAAAGAAAGTAGTAATGCAGTGTGACACTAGTAGCTATGCTCTTGGAGGAGTGCTACCCCAAGAAGGCCACCCCATGGCATATACATCAAGGACAGAGACTGAAACACCATATGCCCAGATCCAAAAAGAGATGTTAGCGATCGTGCACAGTTGCCGCAAATACCAGCACTACATCTTCGGAAAGTCAGTGTTAGTGGAATCAGATCACAAGCCCTTACAGGCATCTTCCTCAAGCCTTTGCTGTCAGCACCAATGAGACCACAAAGGATGCTCCTCAGGTTGCAACACTATGACTTGACTGTTATGTACAAGCCGGGAAAGGAGGTGCCTATCGGTGATGCATTGTGCAGAGCCAATCTACCGGAAAGTGAACCTGATCTGGAACCAATCATGGTCAACATGATGGATCACATCGCCGTGTCACCAAAGAGGTATGCACAGTTCCAGACCTGCACAGCCATGGAATTGAATGAGCTCCATGCTATGATCATGAAGGGCTGGCCTGACACAAAACAAGAAGTACCACACTCCATCATAGAGTACAGGACGGTGAGAGATGAGCTTTCTGTACTGGATGGCATCGTATACAAAGGAATGTGCATAGTGGTGCCACCATCCATGAGACAACAACTGCTCGAGAAAGTGCACGAGTCAAACCTCGGTATCGTGAAATGCAAACAGAGAGCCAGAGAAGCCTTGTACTGGCCATCAATGAGCCAGCAGATAGAAGAGCAGATCGAGAGATGCCCTGAATGCAACACCTACCAGGCTGCTCAACACTCTGAGACGATGCACGCTACTCAACATCCTGATCTACCATGGGCAGAGGTAGCATCTGACCTGTTTGAGTGGGAAGGGTCCCACTACATCGTGACAGTTGATTACTATTCCAAATTCATCGAAGTAAATCAACTCTCCAAGACCAACAGTACATCAGTCATTGATGGCCTGAAAGAACAATTCAGCCGCCATGGCATACCAGAAACGTTGAGGACGGACAACGGACCACAGTATGTCTCATCTGGATTTGAAGCATTCTGTGCAGAATACCAGATAACCCACCAGAAGTCTTCCCCGCATCACCCTCAGTCCAATGGGGAAGCCGAGCGTGCTGTACGAACGGTGAAGTGTCTCTGGAAGAAATGCAAAGACAGGCATCTCGCATTACTGGCGTACCGTACCACCCCCTTCGCCAGCTGTAACCTGTCACCTTCACAGCTACTGATGGAACGCAGGCCGAGGAACAAGCTCCCAACTGCAAGGAAGCTCCTTCAGCCAAGGCCCTACAACCCAGCCGAGGTCAAGCAACGTTTGGACAACGTTTGGCCAGGCAAGCCCAATACTACAACCAGTAGGCTGGTCAGAACTTTCCAGTCTTGAAGCCAGGCGATCCAGTCAGGATGACACCGCTACCGGGAACTAAGCAGTGGTTGCCGGCCACTGTTCTGGAACATCATGGTACTCCCAGGTCATATGTTGTTGACCGTAACGGCCAGAAGTACAGGAGAAATCGCAAAGACTTGCGGCTAGCTACGCACCAGGCTAACCGCAGACCCAGCCATTCAACTGACTGCATGACCACCCCATGGCCTACCATCAGACCGGAGTCATCGGCACAGATGAAGTCACCGCCCCAGCCAGGACCAGGTCATGCACTGCGTACATCAGATGAAATTCAACCGAGTCCAGGGCTAGGATGTGATTCACCATGTCAGTCGTCAGCTACCAGCCAGACCAGGTCTACACAGCCGACCACATCAGAAGGAGGTCAACCCCATCCAGCTCACCCAGTAATTCCACAAGCTGAATACACTACCAGGAGTGGACGCATTAGCAAAAAAACCAACCGTTTGGACTAGTAAATACGTAACGTGTGTTTAGACAAAATTAATGTTGGTGGAGATATTATACAATTGGAAGCACAGGAAAAGTGATTCATTTCTTTCAACTGTTTTGGTTAATGTTTATTAACAGTATGGAAAAGAAATCCATTTGAAGTTGTTGTGCTTTGTTCTAATACGTTATGTTTTATAGATGTATTGTTTTTATATGAAAGAAGGGGGGTGTAAGATATTGTACCTGCTTGTAAGAGGAAATGGCATTGTACCTGCTGGTAGGAGGATATGAGGTCACGGCTAGGTGGCAGAATGAAAGGAGTTCAACACAGGACACAGCGTGTGCGACTCCAATATGTGACACTTCTAGTTGGTTCTGGTGGGTTGCTCCTGCTTGTGAGTTGGCATCCGTGGCAGGTCTTGATGAATTTTTCGGCATCTCTGGCCATGACACTTTGTTCCGCAAATTCTGTTTGGTACCGACTTTGTCTAAATGTCCTTCATTAGCCAATGACACGATCCTTGGCCGTAGTGCCTGCGGGATCACCAATTTGCTGCCTCTCAGCACACACTGACCAATTACACCAACTTCATCTTTTATGGGAACATATGCTTTGTAAGGGCATTGGTCCCATTGCAGACCGCAGCTGTCGCTGTACCCGGCTGACAGGCTCAGCAGCAGGTCGCAGCTTTACCCGGCTCACAGGCTCCGTGCTGGGCCCACAGTCCCCACAAGGCAGAGTCACACAGCGCGTGGTCTGAACCCGCTGGGTCCTACTGCCCATCCCCTCCTACAGAGAACCACAGCAGGGGTTCCACTGGGTCTCCTCCTTCTCCCTCTAGCCAGGCGACCCTAGCTACTCCCCGCATCGGTCCTCCTGCCCCCCTCTGCTCTGTTAACCCACCACCCCCTCACCATAGATCCCCTCCAACTCCGCCTGCCCCCCTGTCTTCACACGACCCCAACCCCCACACTTGCTGGGTGTTCACCATCACCCCTGACCTCCCCCTTTCAGACACCGAACGGGCTGTCCACAGCAGAGGCCTCACCTTTGTTCCCCTCCGCCCCCACATCAACGAGTTCAGGGTCCGCCATGATGTGGAGCTCTTCTTCTGTCTCCTCCGCCTCCAAGCCTTTTTCCATGGGAAGGAGTCCTCACCCCCCAGTGATGACCCCTTCTCCCATCTCCAGTGGACCCCCTCCTCTTGGACTTCCCCGGTTGGCCATCTACCCTCACTACAACTTTTCATCTCCAACTGCCGGCATGACATTAACCGCCTCAAATTCTCCACTCCCCTGACTCACTCTAACCTCTCCCCTCCAGAACGTACAGCCCTCCATCCACTCTGCAACAACCCTGACTTAGTCATCAAACCCGCTGACAAAGAGGTTCTGTGGTAGTCTGGTGTGCTGACCTCTACCGGACCGAGGCCAGACGACAACTCTCAGACACCTCCTCCTACTTATCCTTGGACCATGACCCCACCGACGAGCACCAGACCTTAATCATCAACACCATCACGGACCTCAGCAATTCCGGCGCTCTACCCTTTAATGCCTCCAACCTTATCGTTCCCCAGCCCCACCCGGCCCGATTTTACCTTCTACCTAAAATCCATAAACAGAACTGTCCTGGCAGACCCATTGTTTCTGCCTGTTCATGTCCCACCAAACTTATTTCCACCTACCTCGACTCCATCCTATCCTCCTGGTCAAATCTCTCCCCACATACGTCCAAGACACCTCACATGCTCTCCATCTCCTCGATAACTTCCGGTTTCGAGGCCCCCTCTCCCTCATCTTTACCATGGATGTCCAGTCACTCTACACTTCCATCCCCCACAAGGATGGTTTTGAGGCCCTCCGTTTCTTCCTCGACCGTAGAACCAGCCAATTCCCATCTACTAACACTCTCCTCCGCCTAGCAGAGCTGGTTCTTACCCTTAACAACTTCTCCTTTGACTCCTCCCACTTCCTCCAAACCAGAGGCGTAGCTATGGGCACTCGCATGGGCCCTAACTATGCCTGCCTCTTTGTCGGGTGCGTCGAACAATCGCTGTTCCAGACGTACACTGGCCCCATCCCCGAACTCTACCTCCGCTACATCGACGACTGCATTGGTGCTACCTCTTGTACCCATGCAGAACTCACTGACTTCATAAACTTCACTACCACTTTCCATCCTGCTCTTAAATATACTTGGACTATCTCCGACATCTCCCTATCGTTTCTGGATCTCACCATCTCCATCACAGGAGACAGACCAGTGACTGACATCTACTACAAACCCACTGACTCCCACAGACTCCCTCAGTTTCAAATGGCCTCCCCTTTATTCTTGGACTGAGGCCCCTGGGTCTGGACTACCCCAACATTGGGAACATTTTTCCTGTATCTAGCTTGTCCAGTCCTTTTATATATTTTTTACGTCTCTACAAGATCTCCTCATCCGTCTAAATTCCAGTAAATACAAGCCCAGTCTTTTCAATCTTTCCTGGTGTCCCCCCATCCCAGGGATGAATCTTGTTAACCTAAGCTGCACTGCATCAATAGCGATGACGTCCTTTCTCAAATTAGGAGACCAAAACTGCACACAATACTCCAGATGTGGTCTCACCAGGGCCCTATACAACTGCAGAAGGACCTTCTTGCTCCTATACTCATATCCTCTCATTTTGAAGCACAACATGCCATTAACTTTCTTCACTGCGTACTGTACCTGCACGCTTACTTTGTGGCTGGTGTACAAGGCCACCAAGTTCTCATTGCACTTCTCCTTTACCTAATCTGACACCATTGAGAAAATAATCTGCCTTCTTATTTTTGCCTTCTGGATAATCTCACATTTATCTACATTATATTGCATCTGCCATGCATCTGCCCACTCACTCAACCTGTCCAAGTCACCCTGCAACCTCCTTACATCCACTTCACAGTTCACACTACCACCCAGCTTTGTGTCATCTGCAAACTTGCTAGTGTTATTTCTAATTCCAGTAGGATGCGTAAATGATAAGCCTTGAGTAATATTTAAAGATATAACAACTTTTATTAGTTTTGCCTTGAATTATTCAAAAACAAATCTGGGTTACATTCACAAACCACTTCAGATTTTTATTTGAGTCAATCCTCATTTTAATGCTTCTCTTACATGACTGTCATTATATAAGGCACCATTTTGACCGTGTGTGAGCACTAGTGCTGGATACCACTGCACCAATAATCCTGAGAGCAAGAGTTCAGGTTGTAACGAGTTTGCTGTTTGAATCTTAACACCATAGTGTTTTGAGAATTTGGAAGTGTGCACCTTAAGACGCAGTTGTTGGAAGGTCATACAAGTGCATTCTCAGGTGCCATACTTTTGAGACCCACCAACTTACAAGAGGTACAGCTGTATCAATTGGTGAACTGAATTATGGGCAATCAGTGATGGCGTTGCCAGCATAAATATTGACTGGGAATTAATTGCGTAAAATGTTAAAATTATTAAAAATGTGCATATTTTTGTCTTTGTAAACGCAGAGAACAGATTGAAAGTTCGAGTCTGGAAGGTGAAAGTAGCCAGAGCTGTCTTCCCTGTCGATCGTTATCTAACATCATTAATGTGGTGGGTAGTGATATTTATGCACAAACTGTTTTAACATCATGCCGTTGGAATAACATTCATATCAATTTCTAAACTGAAGTTTTCAGTTAATGTTAATGTAATTTATTAATTCTAAACTAATGGTATCAATAACATAACGCAGTTAAAGTTCACCAGTTATAGGAGTAGAATTGTGCCTTTCGGCCCATCGAGTTAAAGAAAAACAGGTGCTAGAAATCTGAAACAAAACGATGACTGCTACAAAATGCTCAGCAGATCAATTAGCATCAGTGGACTCTCCACTGACATGCTGAATATATCCATTCAACATCTGTCAGCCTTGTTAGAACACACCTGGCTTTCAATATCAATAATAGTTATGATTTATATTTTTCTCACTCACTTTGCATTTCAAGCCATTCATCCTTTTTCGTTTGCACTGAATAACAATACGTTTGTTATTTCTAACTTTGCAATTATTTTCTAGTGAACGCTGGTTGATATAGGTTTTTTTCATTTCGTTGCAGAGAATTATGTCATCTTTATGAATTTGAAGAAAAATGTTTACCCTGATGAGGCAGATGTAAAGATGGGTCGACCGTCAACAGGAATCTGACGGGTATTATTTAAACATATGATTCCTATTAGCAATTAATTTTTCCATTATACTATTCGATATTAAAGAATTTTATTTATCCCAGGGGGGGAAACTGATCTGTCAACAGGCAAAAGAACACAAAATACTATTGTCCAAGATGCTCTGCAGTTTGAGGAGCATCCTCCCCTCCAAGATCACCTCCCATGAATCCAACTCCACCCCCAGGACGGAGCCAGCCTTCCCGATGAGTTTGTTAATCCTATTGGCTTCCGCAGCCTTCACCCTGCTGCCCCAGCACGACTGCGAAGAAGATGGCACTGGCTACCACCGATTGGTAAATTCTCACCTGAAATCTATGTCCTCTGGTTCTTAATGTCCCCGACTGGGTAAAAGGCTGTTCATCCATCCAATCTAATCCCCTCATGATTTTGCACACCTTGACTTTATTCCATCTGGCATTTCTTTATCCATTTCTTGGTTCTCCTCTGAGTTCTAAATGCTCCCATTCTTCAGGTCTAAAATTATTTCTGATGATTTATGAGTTTTTTAACACTCCCTTTAATTCCTCATGCCAGCCATGGATAATTCACTTTTTTTCGTTGGATTTTTGTGCATTAAACTAATTCTCTTTATTGTTCTTGATGTCAGATCACAGGGAAGATATACAAAAAGAATAAAATTGATCCTGGGACATGTAATGAGAAGAAGGAGATTCGGTTGATCTATGTAAGGCCTGCTGAACAACGTAATACATGGAACACAACGGAACAGATGGCAGGGGAGCAAACAACGAGGAGATGGAGGAACAAAGTCGAGCCTGCTGAAGAACCATTGGACATTGAAGCAGGTAAGGAATTGCATACTTGGGATGGTATTCAACACCTTAAGCAGGTGACATCAGATGTCGAGTCACAAGATGAATCAACAAAATCAAAACCACCGTGGTAAGTAATCACTGATAGGTAGGTACATAGGTACGGATTCATATATTTACAAGATCTGAGTTTTGGAGATAGATGGATAGATGGATAGATAGATAGACAGATAGATAGATAGATAGAATAGATAAGACTGGTCAATCCAGCTTTACATCTTCCTTTCCCCATCCCCCTCTTTGTAAAATACATTAACCTGACTTCTGTTTGTGCCTATTGAGTAATGTTGGGTGGTTCAAATTCATGCAGAGCATGAAGAACTCCAGTTGCTTTGAGTCTTCGGACCAAATAATAAAGGTGATTAGATAGGGTGGGGGAAATTCAGACAGGGTCCTATTTCTAAATCTTATTTAATGATCTATATCAGAAAGTGTACGTCATTAATACATTCTCTACCGATACAATAGGAAGGATTAGTATGCGGGTGATTTATGTGTTTGCAATGACCGAAATAACTGTAGCGTAGCAGAACTTTTTATTTTAAGAAGCAAATTTGTGCTGGGGTAGGGGTAAAGAAGGAATGTCACCCTCTAGTGTCCAGTAGGTGTCCCTGCCTCTGGGAATGCTGCAAGATTGTATTTGGTAAAGGAGAATGATCACAAAATAATTCAATGGGTTTTACAAAGGAGGGTAGCACAGTGGCGCAGCGGTAGAGGGGCTGCTTTACAGCGCCAGAGCCCCAGGTTCCATCCTGTCTACCGGTACTTGCCTGAGCGAAGCTTATCCGTTCTCCTGGGACTGTGTGTGGGTTTTCTCCGAGATCTTTGGTTCCCTGCCACACTCTAAACGCATAGAGGTTTATAGGTTCATTGTTTTGGTAGAAAAATATAAATTGTCCATTGTGTGTGTTGGATAGTGTTAATGTGCAGGGATCGCTGGTCGGTGCAGACTTAGTGGGCCGAAGGACCTGTTTCCGCGCTGTATAGCTAAACTAAACTACAAGTTAAAAATACAATGCTTACATATCTGTTGTGCTGCTACAAGTAAGAATTTTGATTCAGTCTGAAGAAGGGTCTCGATCCGAAACGTCACCCATTCCTTCTCTCCAGAGATGCTGCCTGTTACTGATTTACTCCAGCATTTTGTGTCTGTCTTTGATTTGAACCAGCATATGCAGTTCTTTCCTGCACACTAAGAATGTTGATTAGTACATGTGTCAGGGTTTATGTGGAGAAGGCAGGAGAATGGAGTTGAGAGGAGATAGATCAGCCGTGATTGAATGGCGGAGTAGGCTTGTTGGGCTTGTTGGGCCGAATGGCCTAATTCTGCTCCGAAAACCTATGAAATGAAAGCTCGAGAGCTTTTAATATTGAGAGCATCATATTGAAAGCCACTTCAATGGTACTTCATGGTCTCATGTACCTAGGTAGAGTGAAATTCATATTTTGTATACAGTACAGTAACAATTTTGTTGTAAATGGGGCACAATCGTACTTAAGTACAGGAGTGTTAGATTAGTAGATAACAATGAGGCACTACACAAGAGTTGCCATTTTTCCAGCGACAATTTGTGCCCTTCAAGTTCAGAGTTATCAAAAAATGTGAGAGCCTTAACTTGGCCATAAAGGCACATTGTCCAGGCGGTGGCAGTGGGTTGGGGTTGCAGGGGTCAGCCTGACCAGGCGATGCGTCGATGGCCTCCATCGTTGCTCCGCCGCTCCATGCCGCTGCAGGCTGCATCTGATCCACACGCATGGCCATTGGGAGCGGCACCTGATCTAATTGAACCCAGGCTGTTGCAAGGCCTCCAGCGGCCCCATCTTGCCAATACGTTGATCTGGAACACGTCGACCCGCGAACACGCCATCCCTCGCCTCACGCGACCATCACATCTCAGTCTCCGCGTCCACGGTGCCTCCCAGGCATCTGATCTTGGAACACCCAGAGCATCTCCAAGGTAAGAAACCAGCAGATCACCAGCATTGTTGGGACTGTTTTAATTTGTATTTTCACTTGCTTTTTGTAAAATGGGGAAAATTATTTTGATTAGAAAGGGCACCAGGAACTGCTACTGCAGATTAAATAAAGGAAAATCATACGTCAGTATCATCTATACGTATATATCTATCTATCATCTATCTATCTAAATACTAAAACTCAGATCTTGTATATATATATATATCCGTATCCCTGTATCTGTGATGTCGCCAAAACGGTAAACTGTAGCGCCACAATTTTTGCACCACCTTAATCACCACTCTCGCCGCCAGTGCCTATAACATTTTTATTTAGATTGGTCGTATATTTTTTAAGTTACAGAGGATTTAAAGTTAAAACATTTAATTTCTAACCGATTTCTTGAAGGTCTTCAGCGTGTGACGTCACAATGCGCCTGTGAGATGAGCTCTCGGCCCCCCCCAGCCCACAATTCATGCAGATATATATATATAACATGTGGACCTGCCGCCTAAACAGTAAACCGTAGCGCTACAATTTTAGCGCCACCTTAATCACCACTGTCCTGGCGGCTGTTTATAACAAGTTTTAATTAAATTGGTCGTATATCTTTTAAGTTAGAGACATTTTAAACTTTAAAACTCTCATTTCTAAACACATTTTTCAAACTGTTGTGCGTCTGACGTCACCATAGGGCACGCACGGCCTCTCCTCACTCGCACAAACAAGATGGACGCCGTTAGCGGAGCCGCCCGCCCGCAATCAGGGGCTCCCCTCTCCCCCACACCCGGGGACACTCCCGAGCAGGAGGGAGATGGTCGGACTGATGGTCCACTCATCCTTCCCTTCCGTCCCTTCAGCCCATGCCACAGCGTCCTCGAGTTCCCCCTCTCGGCCGGGCCCAGCGCCCCGCACCATTACGTCACATAGAACACAGCGGGCAGCTTCTTCTCCTCCTTCAGTGGCCGCTTCCACCGATGGAAGCGCCGACGAGGGCCGCTGCCACCGACTGCCCCGTCACGACTTCAGAAAGAAGGCGGCCTCCTCACGCTTCGCCATGTTGTGCGTGCCTCCCGCCGTGCCTCTATCCTCTCGCTTCTCTCCCCTCCCCACTCTCCCAGTCCCACCGCCACCCGCCTCGAGTAGCCCCACATCCGCTGCCCGACTCCAGTAGTCCCACCTCCGCTGCCCGACTCCAGTAGTCCGGCGCTCCCTCCTCCCTGCACGCTCGGTAAGTGCCAAGGGAGGGGAGTGGGCGTGGGGGCAGAGTGGGTGGAGGGAAGGGTGGGGGTAGGAAGGGGGTGAGGGTGGGGGGAGTAGAGAGTGGGGAGACGAGAGAATGGGGTGTGGGGGAGGAGAGAGTGCGGGAAAGGGGGTGGTGGGGAAAGGGGGGAGAGTGAGAGTGGAGCTGGGGAGGGAGAGTGGGAATGGGGAGGAGGGCATGGTGGGGTGGGGAGGAGGGAATAGTGGGAGTCGGGAAGAGGGGAAGGGGACAGCAGGGGTGGGGGGGAGTGGTGGGGGGGTGAGAGAATGGGGGTGGGGGAAGGGGGACAGTGGGGGTCAGGGAAGATGGGAGATTGGGGGGTAGGGGGGGGGGATAAGGGGGATTGAGTGGGGGGTTGAGGGTGCTACACCAATACAGAAGAGGCTTTGGGGCCAGGGCTCCTCTGTCACACCCTCTCCCCTTCCCTGTACCCCCTCATTGACGTCAGGGAGAGTGAGGGGGGGGCGGGAGTGAGGGGAGGGGAGAGTGAGGGGAGGGGAGAGAAGCGGGAGGAGATGGAAGCCCCTGATTGAGGGCGGGCGGTTCCACTAACGGCTGCCATCTTGTTTGTGCGATTGAGGAGAGGCCTTGCTCTGGTGATGTCAGACGCACAGCAGCCCTTGGAAAATGTGTTCAGAAATGAAAGTTTTTAAATTTAAAATCTCTCTAACTTAAAAAATATAAGACCTATTTAAATAAAACTTGTTATTAACAGTCGCCGCGAGAGTGGTGATTAACATGGCGCTAAATTGTGGCGCTATGGTTTACCGTTTTGGCTGCAGTTCCACATGTCCAAAACCAAATTTCAAAATCTCAGGGACATATACATACATACATACAAATATATTTATATATACAAGATCTGAGTTTTTGTCGTATATATACGAGCCCAAGTGGACTCGTTGCTCATAGAGGGGGGATAGGGAAGGGGAGAGGGTGTGACCCAAAGCCTCACCTGTATTGATGTAGCACCCTCAACCCCCCCCTTATCCCCCCCTCCCTATCCCTCACTCTCCCATTTTCCCTGACCCGCACTGTCCCCCTTCCCCCCAACTCTCTCATCCCCCCACCACCACCCCCCTCCCCCCCACACCTGCTGTCCCCTTCCCCCCACCCCTCCTCCTCCTCACCTCCACCCCCACTCTTCCCTGCTCCCTGCCCTCCTCTGCAATCCCACTCTCCCTCCCACCCCATTCACACTATCCCCCACCACCCCCCTTTCCCCCACTCTCTCCTCCCCCCACCCCACCATTCTCTCCTCCCCACCCCCCTTCTCACTCCACCCCACCTCCCCCACTCTCTCCTCCCCCCCATTCTCACTGTACCCCTTCCCCCTCTTCCCCACCCCACTCTCCCGACCCCCTCTTCCCCGCACCACACCCTCCCCCTCTCTGTCCCCTTCCCCTTTTCCTCCCTCCCCCAGTCTCTCCTCATACCTGACCCTCACTGTCCCCCTTCCCCCAACCCCCACTTGCTTTCCCCACCACCACCACCCCCGCAACCCTGCTGCTCCTTACCCCAATCCTCCTCCCAACTCCCACTCTTTCCTCATCCCCAGTCCCACTCCTCCCTCTTCCCCTGTCCCACTCTCCATCCCACTCACTCCCCTACCCCCCTTTCCCCCACTCTCTCCTCCCCCCACCCCCCCCAATTCTCTCCTCAGCCCCTTTCCCCCACTCTCTCCTCTCCCTTTCCCCCCACTCTCACTCTCCCCAGCCCCACTCTCTCCTCCACCACTCCTCCCCGCTCCTTTCCTTCCCACCACCCTCACCCCCTCCTACCCCCGCCCTTCCCTCCACCCACTCCCCCACCCCATTATCACTGTCCGCCTCCCCCTACTTCCCCACCCTCTTCCCCCACCCCACACCCCCTCTCCTCCCCTTTCACTCTCACTGTCCCCTTCCCCCACACTCATCCCCCCTTTCCCTGCCCCCCACACTCTTCCCTGACCCCCACTGTCCCCCTTCCCCCCACCACCTCCCCTGCTCTCTGCTCCTCCCCCTCCCCCTCCCCCACCCTCTTCCCTGACCCCCACTACTCCCTTCCCCCCACCCCGCTGGCCCCCTCCCCAGTCCCACACTCCCTCCCCAGTCCCACTCTCCCTCTCACCCCCACTCGCTCCTCCACCACCCCAACCCCCTCCACTCTCCCCCACACCCCCCTCCACTCTCCCCCCCCACCCCCCTCCACTTTCCCCCCCACCCCCCTCCACTCTCCCCCCACTCTCTCCCCACCCCCTCCACTCCCCCCACCCTCCCCCTCCTTGCCCACTCTCTCCCCACCCCCACCACTCTCTCCCCACCCCCTCCACCCCCTCCTTGCCCACTCTCTCCTCCCCCCGCCCTCCTCTCCAGCCACTCGGCCCCCACGCCCACTCCACGGAGAGCCGTTGCGGCGAAAGCCACTTACCGATCCGTGCAGGGAGGAGGAGGGAGCTCCGGACGACTCAAGGCGAGCAGATCATCGGCGGCCCGGTCGAGCTGGGACTCCTCGAGGCGGGCGGCGGCCCGGGGACTACTGGAGGCGGACATCGCAGCGGCTGGGACCATCCCAACCCTCCCCCACACACGGCCCCCACGCCAACTGCCCTACGCGGACCCGTTGGTGGCGAATGGCAGTTGCTGAGCGTGCAGAAAGGCGGCCGGAGCTCCGGAGCGCGACCGTTACTGTGGCCTGGCGGGGCCGCGCGCACATGATGGCGGGGCCGCGCGCACAAGATGGCGGGGCCGCGCGCACATGATGGCGGGGCCGCGCGCACAAGATGGCGGGGCCGCGCGCACAAGATGGCGGAGCGCGAGGAGGAGGAGGCCGCCATCTTTCTGAAGTCGCGACGGGGCCATCGGTGACAGCGGCCCTGTTGGACGCCGCCATCGGTGGAAGCGGCCGCTGGAGGAGGAGGAGAAGAAGCTGCCCGCTGCGCTGCGGCTTGTGTGCGGTAACTAACGGTGCGGGGCGCTGGGCCCGGGCGGGAGGGAGGACTCGAGGATGCAGTGGGTTGAAGGGAATGATGCGTGGACCATCAGTCCGACCACCTGCCTCCTGGTCGGAGTGTCCCCCCGTGTGTGGGGAGGGAGGAGAGAAGAGAGGGGAGCCCCTGATTGCGGGCGGGTGGACGGCCCCGTTAACAGCGTCCATCTTGTTTGTGCGAGTGAGTAGAGGCCGTGCTCGCGCTATGGTGACGTCACACCCACAGCACTTTGAAAATGCGTTTAGAAATGAAAGTTTTAAACTTTAAAATCTCTCGAACTTAAAAACTATACGACCAACTTAAATAAAACTTCTTGTAAACAGTCGCCAGGAGAGCGATGATTAAGGTGGCGCTATGGTTTACCGTTTTGGTTGCAGGTCCATTACATAGAGGATGTAACTAGGAAAATTGACAGGGGAGAGCCGGTGGATGTGGTGTCCCTCGACTTTCAGAAAGCCTTCGACAAGGTCCCACATAGGAGATTGGTGGGCAAAATTAGAGCACATGGTATTGGAGGTAGGGTACTGACATGGATAGAAAGTTGGTTGACAGACAGAAAGCAAAGAGTGGGGATAAATGGGTCCGTTTCAGAATGGCAGGCAGTGACTAGTGGGGTACCGCAAGGCTCGGTGTTGGGACCGCAACTATTTACAATATACATCAATGACTTGGATAAAGGGATTAAAAATACCATTAGCAAATTTGCCCATGATACAAAGCTAGGTGGCAGTGTGAACTGTGAGGAAGATGCTATGAGGTTGCAGGGTGACTTGGACAGGTTGTGTGAGTGGGCGGATGCATGGCAGATGCAGTTTAATGTAGATAAGTGTGAGGTTATCCACTTTGGTGGTAAGAATAGGAAGGCAGATTATTATCTGAATGTCCAACGTGATCTGGCTGGCTTAGTGCATCAGTCACTGAAAGGAAGCATGCAGGTACAGCAGGCAGTGAAGAAAGCCAATGGAATGTTGGCCGTCATAACAAGAGGAGTTGAGTATAGGAGCAAAGAGGTCCTCTGCAGTTGTACAGGGCCCTAGTCAAGTCAAGTCAAGTCAATTTTATTTGTATAGCACATTTAAAAACAACCCACGTTGACCAAAGCGCTGTACATCTGATTAGGTACTAAGGAAAAAAGTACTAGTGAGACCGCATCTGGAGTACTGTGTGCAGTTTTGGTCTCCAAATTTGAGGAAGGATATTATTGCTATTGAGGGCGTGCAGCGTAGGTTTACTAGGTTAATTCCCGGAATGGCGGGACTGTCATATGTTGAAAGACTGGAGCGACTAGGTTTGTATACACTGGAAATTAGAAGGATGAGAGGGGATCTGATCGAAACGTATAAAATCATTAAGGGGTTGGACACGTTAGAGGCAGGAAACATGTTCCCAATGTTGGGGGAGTCCAGAATCAGGGGCCACAGTTTAAGAATAAGGGGTAGGCCATTTAGAACAGAGATGAGGAAAAACCTTTTTAAGTCAGAGAGTTGTGAATCTGTGGAATTCTCTGCTTCAGAGGGCAGTGGAGGCCAATTCTCTGAATACATTCAAGAGAGAGCTGGATAGAGCTTTTAAGGATAGCGGAGTCAGGGGGTATGGGGAGAAGGCAGGAGCGGGGTACTGATTGAGAATGATCAGAATGATCACATTGAATGGCGGTGCTGGCTCGAAGGGCCGAATGGCCTTCTCCTGCACCTATTTTCTATTGTCTACCACAATGACAGGTCAATAGACAAGAGGTGCAGGAATAGGATAGTGTTAATGTACGGGGATCGCTGGGCGGCACGGACTTGGAGGGCCGAAAAGGCCTGTTTACGGCTGTATATATATGATATGATATGATAATCCACAGGAACTGACCCCGAATCTATAGAACATTGGAAAATGATCACCAATGTGTCCACAATCTCTAGAGCCACCTCCTTATGTACCCTGGGATGCAGACCATGAGGCCCTGGGGATTTATCAGCCTTCAGTCCCATCAGTCTACCCAAAACTCTTTCCTGCCTAATGTGGATTTCCTCCAGTTCCTCCGTCACCCTAGGATCTCTGGCCACTAGAACATCTGGGAGATTGTTTGTATCTTCCTTAGTGAAGACAGATCCAAAGTACCTGTTCAACTCGTCTGCCATTTCCTTGTTCCCATAATAAATTCCCCTGCTTCTGTCTTCAAGGGACCCACATTTGCCTTGACTATTTTTTTCCTCTTCACATACCTAAAAAAGCTTTTACAATCCTCCTTTATATTATTGGTTAGTTTACCCTCATCTTTTCTCCCCGTATTAGTTTTAGTTATCTTCTGTTGCTCTTTAAAAGAGTCCCAATCCTCTGGCTTCCCACTCTTCTTTGCTATGTTATACTTCTTCTCTTTGATTTTCATGCTGTCCTTGACATCCCTTGTCAGCCACAGGTGCCTCTTACTCCCCTTAGAATCTTTCCTCCTCTTTGGGATAAATTGATCCTGCAACTTCTGCATTACTCCCAGGAATACCTGCCATTGCTGTTCCACCGTCTTCCTTGCTAGGGCCTCCTTCAAGTCAATTTTGGCCACCTCATGCCTCTGGAGAGAAGGAATGGGTGACGTTTCGGGTCGAGACCCTTCTTCAGACGTTCTTCAAACGTCACCCATTCCTTCTCTCCCGAGATGCTGCCCGACCTGCTGAGTTACTCCAGCATTTTGTGAATAAATCGATTTGTACCAGCATCTGCAGTTATTTTCTTATACTACTTTAACTTCGGTATTCAACTCCCCTTTTACACAGGTCACAATTGGGCCTGACCTTACTCTCTTATCTCTTCAAGAACTTCCCTTCCCATTTATTCGAGAGTCCTTTGCAATTTCTCCTGTATTCGCTTCCCCTTTAACTCCATCTTCATATTCCCAATTTGTCAACCCTTCCCCCCCACTACTTAGTTTAAAGCCACACTTGTAGCACTAGCAAACCTGCCTGCCAGAATGTTGATCCCCCGGCTGTTAAGGTGTAACCCGTCCCTTTTGTACAGGTCACCCCTACCCCAGAAGAGATCCCAGAGGTCCAGAAATCTAAATCCCTGCTCCCTGCACCAGCCCCTCAGCCATACATTCATATCCCCGATCTCTCTGTTCCTGCCCTCACCAACACTAACTCTCTAAACTCATGTAGCAGTATCTCCTTCCTCTTCCTCCTGACGTCGTTCGTGCCCACGTGCACAACTACTTCCGGTTGAACACCTTCCCTCGCTAGGATGTTCTGAAGCCGGTCTGTGATGTCTTGAACCCTGGCACCAGGGAGGCAACAGACCGTCCTCAAGTCCCGCCTGCCGCCACAGAATCTACTGTCCGTACCTCGGACAATGGAGTCACCCACTACTATGTCTCTTCCTGACTTCGGTCTCCCCGGTCGAGTTTCCTTGCCTGGGTTAGAGCCGCCAACACGTCTGCCGGTCGGACTGGAAGAGTCTTCTGCTTCGACAGTTCCCAATAGGGTGTACCTGTTTGCAACAGGCTCAGCCACCGGACAGCCACTGTAGTCCACGTTCACTCCCCCCTGAAACAGTCTCCCACCTTCGCTCGACCTGGACCCTTGGCGTGACAGCCTCACAGTAGATCCTGTCCAGAAAACTCTTGCATTCCTGGATGGCCCCGAGGTCATCCAGCTGCTTTTCCAACTCTGCCACAAGTCCATTCAGGAGCTGCACCTGGACACAGTTCTTGCAGCTGTAGCTCCCAGAAGCTCCAGCGGTGTCCCTACCTTCCCACATCCTGCAGGAAACACACTGCACCAACTTATTGGCCATTACTTTATTGTCTAAAAAAAAAAACAGGCTTAAAAACAAAGGTAACTTCCTCACCTCAGCCTCCTCGCCGAAGACTCGCAGCCAAAGACACGCAGTTTTCTCACAGCGCACCTCCTTCGACAGGGCTGCACTCCCTGTGCAAGTCTTGCTTATATCAGTCACTAAATTACTTAATTGGCCAATTTACCAACCTACTTTAATTGATCAACCAATCCACGTACTCACTTCTATCCTGCCTTCCTGTCGAGCTTGGAGTTATGCGCTTTTCTGACTGACGACTATCGTCCCTTTGGCGTTCTTTTTAAACTGTCTTTTCACACTGCAATTACCGCATACTTTGCTCTCAGCCAACGGTAGTCCTTGCTCTGCTCCTGACTTTTTCTGACAGACTCTTCCTTCTGTTTCTGATAATTCTTCCACACCTTCTTCTCGTGTGGTACTTGCTAGGTGTCCTAGTCTTCGGACAATTGGGCCTAGATCTCTAGCTGAATATGGTGGTTGTACTGCAATAGTTAAATGGGGGACTGCCATACCTTCCAGCGCACATACCCTCTGTTGTGTTGGCGTTAGGCCGACCGCTAGGGCTATGCCTTCTTTTCCAAAATATAGATGCGGGCATACAGTCAGACTATCTTCTTGCCCTAACAATTCTTTTATTTGTTCTTCATATTCTGGGTCAAGATTCCTCAGATACTTTGCAGTACAATGCAAGCGGGTTTTCCAGGGGAGGACTTCCAGCATTAAGTAAAGTGTTTGGGCTGCTGGAGACAACGGTTAATAATAATAATAATATATTCCTTTATTCGTCCCGCACCGGGGAAATTTATAGTGTAACAGCATCAAAGTGGACAGCAAGAGAGCAAGAGATCATTCATTATAATAAAAGATACATAGATTGTCATTTGTTTCCATGCATTCTTAGCTGTTATTGTTGACTCGTCTGCTGGGAGCAGTGCTGGTTGTGCAGTCTCACAGCAGCGGGAAGGAAGGACCTCCGATATCTCTCCTTCACACACTTGGGGTGAAGGAGTCTGTCACTGAAGGAGCTACTCAGTGCAGTGACAGTGTCCTGCATGGGGTGGGAGTCATTGTCCAGCAGCGATGTTAGCTTTGCCATCATCCTCCTCTCTCCCACCACCTGCACTGAGTCGAGGGTGCAACCCAGGACAGAGCTGGCCTTCCTGACCAGCTTGTCGAGTCTCTTCCCTTCCGCCGCTGAGATGCTGCTGCTCCAGCAGACCACTCCTTAGAAGATGGCCGATGCAACCACCGTGTTGCAGAAGGTCCTTAGGAGTGCCCCGGCACTCCAAAGGACCTGAGTCTCCTTAGCACATAAAGTCTGCTCTGGCCCTTTCTGTATAGCGCATCGGTGTTTTCAGTCCAGTTCAGTTTATTGTTGAGCTAGACACCCAGGTACTTATAAGAATCCACCCTCGCGATGTCCATTCCCTGGATGTTCACCGGTGTCGAGGGGACCTGGCTGCGCCGGCGGAAATCTACCACCCTGGTTTTCCCCGCGTTGATCCGGAGGCAGTTCCGCTGGCACCAGTCAGGTAATGGAAATTAGCCTTTACTGAATTCACAAATCACATAAACATTTGAGATATACAATATAATTTTCTAATTGAATTCATGTAGGGCTAATGATTGCTTTATTTTCAATTGATTGATATTGAAACAGTTACCAACACAATAAGACCAAAATCTAAAAAGTACCTTTAAAACCAAGTATTGTAAGCAGCCACAAAATCAGTCCGCTGAGTGTTTCCAGTATTTTCTGTTTTGATTCCAAATTTCCAGTATTCAGTAAACTTTTTGCTCTTACTAATTAAATCCGTAGCAGACATGGGCAGGAAAGTTAAATATAACTATATCGCAGAGCACAAGTCTTCACTGTTTGCAACTCCAAATTTTGTGCCATTTGCAAACTGACGAACCAATCCATCTACATTGTTGTTTATAATCACAAACGAGCGTCCCAGCACCGATGACTGCGGAGCACCACTGTCCACATGATGTGCCCATAGTTTTCTTTGTAATACTATTTCCAAGTCTGGAGTAACACCTTGCGTAATCACACTCTATATTTCAAAACGATAATGACAAGAATTATTTAACCTTAAAAAAAAATATATTCTGATTTTCTTTAATAGAATTCCAAAATACTCCTTGATTAAAATGAATGTTAACTTATTTTAATCAATTTCCATGAATAACATTTTCTTTGTCTGAAGCATTGGGCTGTGGAAGTTTGCACAGTTTAGGCTCGCAGAAGCAATATTTTTCATAACATTTTCCAACACGCTGAGTGTTGATCCCATCTCCATTTTATGCCAACGTAGTCGAGTCCATCGCACAGATCAAACTCTCCACCATTTACACTTCATGATGTATCGGAAAAGCTGCCAACATAATCAAAGACTTGTCCCACCCTGGACATTCCTCCTATGTGCTCTCAGCGGACAAAAAGATTCAGAAGCTTGTTCAAAAGCTTCAAAAACAAATCTGGGTCACGTTCACAAACCACTTCAGATTTTTATTTTCGTCAATCCTCATTTTAATGCTTCTCTTACATGACTTTGTCATTATATAAGGCACCATTTTGACCGTGTGTGAGCACTAGTGCTGGATACCACTGCACCAATAATCCTGAGAGCAAGAGTTTGGGTTGTTACGAGTTTGCTGTTTGAATCTTAACACCATAGTGGTTTGAGAATTTGGAAGTGTGCACCTTAAGACGCAGTTGTTGGAAGGTCATACAAGTGCATTCTCAGGTGCCTTTCTTTTGAGACCCACCAACTTACAAGAGGTACAGCTGTATCAATTGGTGAACTGAAGTATGGGCAATCAGTGATGGCATTGCCAGCATAAATATTGACTGGGAATTAATTATGTAAAATGTTAAAATTATTAAAAATGTGCATATTTTTGTCTTTGTAAATGCAGAGAACAGATTGAAAGTTCGAGTCTGGAAGGTGAAAGTAGCCAGAGCTGTCTTCCCTGTAGACCGTTATCTAATATCATTAATGTGGTGGGTAGTGATATATATGCACAAACTGTTTTAACATCATGCCATTGGAATAACATTCATATCAATTTCTAAACTGAAGTTTTTAGTTAATGTTAATGTAATTTATTAATTCAAAACTAATGGTATCAATAACATAACGCAGTTAAAGTTCACAAGTTATAGGAGTAGAATTGGGCCATTCGGCCCATTGAGTCCACTGCCATTCAATCATGGCTGATCTCTGCCTCCTAATCCCATTTTCCTGCCTTCTCCCCATAACCCTTGACACCTGTGCTAATCACGAATTTATCTATCTCTGCCTTAAAAATATCCATTGACTTTTACAGCCCTCTGTGGCAATGAGTTCCACAGATTAAATACCATCTGACTAACAAAGTTTCTCCTCACTTCTACTTCCTTTCTAAAAGAGCGTTCCTTAATTTGAGGCTATGACCTCTGGTCCAAGCCTCTCCCACCAGTGGAAACATCTTTCCACATTCACTCTCTCTATGCCTTTCATTATTCTGTAAGTTTCAATGTGATCCCCCCTCAACCTTCTAAACTCCAGCGAGTAGAGGCCCAGTACTGTCAAACCCACTCATTCCTGAATCATTCTTGTAAACCTCCTCTGGACCCTCTTCAGAGCCATACACATTGCATCTCTCCTTATAGAGCCTCAGCATTACATGTCTTGCGTAAAGGTTTATAGTTAAGTCTGCCGACAACTCTTTTTCACTTTTATTGATTAGTACTCCGTTCCTTCCATCTCTCTTTCCCACTGGCTTTTTTTCTCTCGTGTACCTGTATTATTTCTTTAAGACAAACTGAAAGAAATGATTTAATTTGTCTGCCATTCACCATCTTTAATTCCCCTGTCTCTGCCTGTGAGGGCCCACACCTGCCAATGTTAGTATTTTCCTCCTGCAGTCCATTTTATGTTCACACCATTCGAGGCATACAGTATGGAAACAGGCCTTTCGGCCCACCTATTCTAGTCCCATTTTCTGACATTTGGCCCATATCTCTTCAAATCTTTCCTATCCACATGTGCCTGTCCAAGTGCTTTTTAAATACTGTTATAGTACCTGTTTTAACTATATCCTCTGGCAGCTCTCTCTATATATGCACAATCCTGTGTGTGGAAAAAGTTGACACTCTGGTTTTTCTTGAATATTGCCCCTCTCACCTGAAATCTATGTCCTCTGGTTCTTAATGTCCCCGACTCTGGGTAAAAGGCTGTGCATCCATCCTATCTATTCCCCTCGAGATTTTGCACACCTTGACTTTATTCCATCTGGCATTTCTTTATCCATTTCTTGGTTCTCCTCTGAGTTCTAAATGCTCCCATTCTTCAGGTCTAAAATTATTTCTGATGATTTATGAGTTTTTTAACACTCCCTTTAATTCCTCATGCCAGCCATGGATAATTCTTTTTTTGGGGGGGGGGGTTGTGCATTAAACTAATTCTCTTTATTGTTCTTGATGTCAGATCACAGGGAAGATATACAAACATAATAAAATTGATCCTGGGACATGTAATGAGAAGAAGGGGATTCGGTTGATCTATGTAAGGCCTGCTGAACAACGTAATACATGGAACACAACGGAACCGATGGAAGGGGAGCAAACAACGAGGAGGTGGAGGAACAAAGTCGAGCCTGCTGAAGAACCATCGGACATTGAAGCAGTTAAGGAATTGCATAATTGGGATGGTATTCAAAACCTTAAGCAGGTGAAATCAGATGTTGAGTCACAAAATGAATCAACAAAATCAAAACCACCGTGGTAAATAAACAAAGTGAGTTGCTTAGAAAGTATGAATACTCTTTAGAATCCCTTTGCAATGACTGTTGAAATGTGGGAAATGCACTGTTTAAAAAATCAAAGAAGAAGCACTCGAGGAGAAAGAATAGGGTAGAACCAGTGGAAGGAAATGATGAACCTGGCAAACCAATTCCACGCATTGTGCATGGTCAACAAAAATCCTTTTGCTCTGACATATCCAGAAGGAAACAGCAATTTATTAGGAACTGAACATAATACTTGAAATGCAGTAGTCATCAAAAAGAACAAATGCATTTGAATTGTGTGCTCAGCGTAAATGAGATAATACCTTGCAATTGTTGATTAAAATGATAGTTTTATGTATTAATAAGACTGGTCAATCCAGCTTTACATCTTCCTTTCCCCATCCCCCTCTTTGTAAAATACATTAACCTGACTTCTTTTTGTGCCTATTGAGTAATGTCGGGTGGTTCAAATTCATGCAGAGCATGAAGAACTCCAGTTGCTTTGTGTCTTCGGACCAAATAATAAAGGTGATTAGATAGGAAGGGGGAAATTCAGACTGTCCGATTTCTAAATCCTATTTAATGATCTATATCAGAAAGTGTACGTCATTAATGCATTCTCTACCGATACAATAGGAAGGATTAGTATGCGGGTGATTTATGTGTTTGCAAAGACCGAGATAACTAGCTTAGCAGAACTTTTTATTTTAAGAAGCAAATTTGTGCTGGTGTAGGGGTAAAGAAGGAATGTCACCCTCTAGTGTCCAGTAGGTGTCCCTGCCTCAGGGAATGCTGCAAGATTGTATTTGGTAAAGGAGAATGATCACAAAATAATTCAATGGGTTTTACAAAGGAGGGCAGCACAGTGGCGCAGCGGTAGAGGGGCTGCTTTACAGCGCCAGAGCCCCGGGTTCCATCCTGACTACCGGTACTTGTCTGTGCGGAGCTTATCCGTTCTCCCAGGGCTGTGTGTGGGTTTTCTTCGAGATCTTTGGTTCCCTGCCACACTCTAAACGCATAGAGGTTTATAGGTTAATTGGTTTGGTAGAAATATATAAATTGTCCATTGTGTGTGTTGGATAGTGTTAATGTGCGGGGATCGCTGGTCGGTGCGGACTTAGTGGGCTGAAGGACCTGTTTCCGCGCTGTATAGCTAAACTAAACTACAAGTTAAAAATACAATGCTTACATATCTGTTGTGCTGCTACAAGTAAGAATTTTGATTCAGTCTGAAGAAGGGTCTCGACCCGAAACGTCACCCATTCCTTCTCTCCAGAGATGCTGCCTGTGTTACTGATTTACTGCAGCATTTTGTGTCTATCTGCGATTTGAACCAGCATCTGCAGTTCTTTCCTACACACTAAGAATTTTGATTAGTACATGTGTCAGGTGTTATGTGGAGAAGGCAGGAAAATGGAGATGAGAGGAGAAAGATAGATCAGCCGTGATTGAATGGCGGAGTAGGCTTGTTGGGCCGAATGGCCTAAGTCTGCCCCTATAACTTATGAAATGAAAGCTCGAGAGCTTTTAATATTGAGAGCATCATTTTGAAAGCCACTTCAATGGTACTTTATTGTCTCATGTACCCAGGTAGAGTGAAATTCATATTTTGTATACAGTACAGTAACAATTTTGTTGTAAATGGGGCACAATCGTACTTAAGTACAGGAGTGTGAGATTAGTAGATAACAATAAGGAACTACACAAGAGTTGCCATTTTCCAGCGACAATTCGAGCCTTTCAAGTTCAGAGTTATCAAAAAATGTGAGAGTCTTAACTTGGCTATAAAGGCACATTGTCCAGGCAGTGGCAGTGGCAGTGGGTTGGGGTTGCAGGGGTCAGCCTGACCAGGCGATGCGTCGATGGCCTCCACCGTTGCTCCGCCGCTCCATGCCGCTGCAGGCTGCATCTGATCCACACGCATGGCCATTGGGAGCAGCACCTGATCTAATTGAACCCCAGGCTGTTGCAAGGCCTCCAGCGGCCCCATCTTGCCAATATGTGGATCTGGAACACGTCGACCCGCGAACACGCATCCCTCGCCTCAGGCAACCATCGCTTCTCAGCCTCCGCGCCCACGGCGCCTCCCAGGCATCTGACCTTGGAACACCCGGAGCGTCTCCAAGGTAAGACCCCAGCAGATCACCCGCACTGTTGGGACTGTTTTAATTTGTATTTTCACTTGCTTTTTGTAAAATGGGGAAAATTATTTTGATTAGAAAGGGCACCAGGAACTGCTACTGCAGAGTAAATAAAGGGGAATCATCTATATATTAAAACTCTTGTTTGTTTGTTTGTTCCTGAACTACAGCCAAAATGGTACACGATAGCGCGACAATTTTAGGCTCACCTTACTCACCGTCATCCCTTTAGTGTTAATGGAAGACGTTTCATTGAAATCGGTGTTATATTTTTTAAGTTATTTTCATTTTAAAGTTTAAATCTATCTCCTAGTGAGGGGAGAAGGTAGGGGAGGATAAGGGGGGTTGAGGGGGATGGATGGAGTGGGGGGGAGAGGGAGGGGGTCGAGGGAGGTGGAGAAGGGGAGGGGAGGAGGTCGGGGGAGGGGAGGATGGAGTGGGAGGGGGAGGAGGGTGTGAGGGGATGTGGGGAATGGGAGAGGAGAGGGTGCTGCACCAATGCAGGAGAGGTTTGGGCCCAACAGATCCACTTGGTCTAGTTTATTTATATTATCCCTTCATATTCACCTTTTTTACTCTATTACCCTCTTACTATACAATTATCAATGCATGCTAAATTTATTGGAGGTGGATAATAGTTGCTCAATATATTTTTAAATGGATGTGCCGGGAATTATCTTCCATGAGCTACAGCAAAGAGACAGTCTGAACATTAATTGAATTAAATTACTTTAAATATTTGTGCCTATGAAGTCAGCTGGAAAATCAAAGAAGCAGCCTTATCAATGGCCACTTATTTGTGGAATAAGTGTTTAAGTTCTATACCAAGCTACTATTCTCCTAAGTTACCTTCGAGGTGTCTATTTCTGTAACTCAGTAATAACAAACAATAAATGAATTATCCCTATACCCTCGAACCATGAATAACATTTCATTGATGAATGTAAAACTGTTGGGAAAAAAAGTCTTTTTCAATTGCTGAAACTGCAGGGTGTAAAATTATTTTTTAAGTGCAACATGTATAATAGATTCATGATAAATGTTGTCTTTTAATATAATTATAGTTATCTTCAGTTTGAGTTCTACAGCTAGTGAAGATAAAATATACATTTCAGTATTTGGGTCATACAGCATGGAAACAGGCCTTTGACCCAAGATGCCCCAGCTACACTAGTCCTAATTGCAGCAATGATCTCCTAAGCCAGACTAACATGTTTAATGGTTATTTTGTCTGTCTTCGTTTAGGTCGACACGTTGCATCCAAGGGTCCCAGAATACCAGTATGTGGCCATTGGGCTGAACTCGATCTTGGTAAACACAAATTCCCCATGTTTGGTGTTGTTTGTTTATACTTAGTTTGAACAATGTTTAATTTTTTCAGCTTCAGCTTTCACATGTAAAGCTTACAGCATAAATATCTTAAAACAATTATTCTTCAGAATGAGAGTCGGGGGAGAGGGGGACATAGAAAGGGAAGTGTAAGGTGTTAATACGAGACATCACGGAAAATGGAGAAAAGATCATTGTTAGTTAGGAGAAGGTGACAACGAAGCATGCAGAGAAAATTTAATCAGGGAAATAGACTGGTCAGAGAATTTGGAGGGGGAGGGATGGGGAGAGGGGGAAAGCAAGGGTTATTTGAAGTCAATATTCATACCGCTGGGGAGTAAGCTGCCCAAGCAAAATATGTTGTGCTGGTCCACCAATTTGAGCGGGCCCTCACTCTGACAGTGGAGGAGGCCCAGGACAGAAAGGTCAGTACGGGAATGGGAGGGGAAATTAAAGTGTTTAGCATTTTGGAGATCAGGTAGCTTTAGGTAGACTGAGTGGAGTCAAGGATCGAACCTGGGTCTCTGGCGTTGTGGGGCAGCAACTCCACCATCTGTGCCACTGTGCTCCCTTATCTGCTTCAACCACACAAAATACAGGGGGTGCCACACAATGGCTGCCTCCCCTACAGTGTCTGTCCTTGTTTTTGCCTTCCAGCACAGTGAGGAATGTGGAGGAGTCACTGTGGTGGATGTTCATGTTAAAATGTATTTTGTGTGTCCTGTTGCTTTTTATTGTTATGACTGTATGACAAATGACATTTCTCATATGATGCCAAACATAATCACAGATTAGGCAACTGGTTTGCAGACCCATTACATTTAGTATCCCAAGAGTACTCCAAAGACGTACAGGTATGTAGGTTAATTGGCTGGGTAAATGTAAAAATTGTCCCTAGTGGGTGTAGGATAGTGTTAATGTACGGGGATCGCTGGGCGGCACGGACTTGGAGGGCCGAAAAGGCCTGTTTCCGTCTGTATATATATGATATGATATAAGTGAAGCAGTGTGACTATTCTCATGGGGTAGTTACGTTTTTTCAGGGAAAGTCATTCATCGTTTGAACTGTATAAAAAAAATGCAGAATGCAATTAATTTATTAATTTTTGATCATTGTACTTTTTTTGAAAGAAAAGTGCACTCATTTGTTTCCATCAGTTCTTGTAAAATGAAAACTTTATGGTCCAATCTTTCAAAACAATAATTATTACAAATTAAATATGATTTATTACTGTGTAAATTATATTGAAGGTAATAGTTTCCAATATTTGTTTATTTTTATAGCAATATATTTAGTTACTTAATCAGTATCCTATTCAATTATTACAAGTTAAATATGATTTATTACGATGTGCAAATTTTATTAAAGATAATTGTACCAAATATTTTGAATCGTTTTTTTATAACAGTGTTTTCAAATACACAGGACGTGATGTTAAAATCCAAAGTGCCAACTCTCAACCTGCTCCCGGTGGTGATGGAACGCTAAAGCACTCACCTACGCTTCTCCGATGTTGAGAAAGGCGGGGCAGACACGTCATTGGGGTTATCAAGTGGGCTCCTATTTTCATCAACTGGGCCCAAGATGTCTCCAGTAGGCTCAGCGGTGTGTTCTGGTGCCCCAGAACCACCCCCCTCTGCATCTGCCTAGCCGGCTTATTTGGGAGACCAGATGTGGTCTTTCCTCTTCAGCCAGAGCCACTGCCTACTCCGCTCTGCCACCCCTGATGTTTCATTGTTGGCCTGGCGTAGGGCTTGTCCGCTGATCCCCAGGTCCTTCATCAGTCTTACAGTTGATGTTGCCACGAAGCTCCGACATCCAATTGCTCCCCGCTGTTCTGCCTCCGCTGCAAGCTCTGTGTATTGCAGTTTCTTTCTTTCAAAGGCTTCCTGCACAGCATCCTCCCAAGGGACTGTGAGCTCCTCAAAATACACCATGCGCTGAGAGTTGGACCAGAGGACAAGATCAGGCCTCAAGTTGGTGATGGCTATCTCTGATGGAACCGTAAGCCGCTGGTCCACGTCCACCAGCATCTGCCAGTCCCGGGCTGCCTCCAGCTGTCCAAACCTGGTCCTTGGTGGAATTTTCCGTTGCCTTTGGTCTCCCTTCTGAACAAAGGCAATTGACATAACTGGGTCGGTTGTTCTGTGCAGCAGGGCATTGTTGGTTGTTCTCCTGCTTTCCAGAGTCGCTGCCAGGCATTTGAGCACTTGATTATGTCTCCAGGTGTACCGTCCTTGGGAGAGGCTCACTTTACACCCAGTGAGGATGTGCTTAAGCGTGGCTGGTGTTGAACACAGGGGGCATGATGGATCTTCACCCAGCCATTGGTAGAGATTTTTATATTTATTTATCAGTATTCTATTCAATTATTACAAATTAAATATGGTTTATTACTATGTGTAAACTTTATTAAAGATAATTGTTCCAAATATTTTGAATACATTTTTATAGCAATATAATGATCTAGTTATTTGACTAATAAAGTGTGATTGTGATTGATTGTGATTATTTAATCAGTATCCTATTCAGTGAGCAACTGAAAACAGGAACAGAAAAGCAGGGCTCAATGTCAGCAACTACATGAAGGCAGATTGTTTAGGAGACGAGGCTGTCGCCACACGGTTGTCAAGGTGTCGCCTGTCTGCTCGTGAGTCGTCTCCAAAGAGTCGTAGCGTTTTTCTGGTCGCCGCTGGATTTTGAGATGTTGAAAACTTTTCAGCGACAGTGAATTTGACGCCGATAATCGTAGCTTGACATCTCCTGACGTAACAGGTGACGTAGGTTGTCGCCAGGTGACGTAGGTTGTCACCAGTGTTGACCGGTGAATTCCATTAGCGACTACCTACGTCAACCGGCAACAGGTACCGAGTTCCCTGACTGCACCTGTACAACGTCATGTCGTGTGGTAGCTGCTGTCTCCATTCTCTTGCATGCAGGCAATTCACATTGATCTTTTTTTTTTTTACAGATGATCAACTATGTGTCTTTTTCAAAAGCCAAAGAACAAGATACAAGAGTTCTCTTTTCATCCATCCATCCACCTTTTATTTCCAAAAATTAATTACCTGTATCTTACCTATTTATGTTGCAGCTCATGCAACAGGCAACAGAGGCCAGACAGGCCATGGCACAGCCCCTGACACCACGTGACACCTTCCTGGGATTCTTGAAGAATGAGCTGCTCAAGATCCCAGATAAAGTGTGGTTTAACTACACCATCACTGCCCATAACTTCTTCCAGCCAGTGAATATTTTCAGTGATTTTTGTGGGATTTGGGAGACATTTGACTTTAATATTTGATCTTAAAATTTATAGTTATGTATGAAATATTCACACTTAATTCATGTGTGTTGCAGAATCTGCTGTAGATGGGAAACATGGGACAGCAGCAGATGGGACGGGCTCTGATGGGACCACCACAGCAGATGCCACTGATGGGACTACCACAGCAGATGCCACTGATGGGACCACCACAGCAGGTGCTCACCAGGTATCTAATTTTGTAATGCTTTGTGTGAATTGGAGTTGGAATTCTTTGTCACCCACAGCTTGGTAAAAGTTTTGATTTCTTTGCCTTTCGCTTAATATTGATATGTTTCTGTGTTGCAGCCACAGTCACTGATGGGACCACCACTGATGCCACCACCAGTGATGCCATATTATCGGCAGGCAACATCATTACCATCACAGCAGGCATACACTGTATTGCAGCCGGCAATAACAGATGAGCCCTGCCTTAACACACCCACACTTGCACCAGTGACACGAGGGCGTACCCCCAGAACAGAGACCCTGGACGCAAGTGTGGATTTTAGTTTGGATATTCAATCTGATCACCCATCACTGTAATGTGTACACATAAATGACGTTAGGTTTTGCACTTGAATCCTGTTTGAAGTTTATTAAATTTTATTGAGATTTATATTTTTATCTGCACTGTTGTATGTTCTTATCAAACTTTATTTAAAAAAAATGTTTGTTTCAATAAAGGAAAATTTTGACATTTTGATAAAAGATTGATGTATGAAGTTATTGTATTTCAGATTAGTTTCTCATGGCATCACTTTCAAATAGTCAAGATGCAGAATGAATGGAAACCCTACCATACACCCTCTTTAATAGGGATACAGGGTGATTCCATTGCTTTGGAGGCCACAATGACGTCAATTTGTCTGGGAAAGCACCAACTGTAAAACCACATGTATTTCTATGAAATTCACAAAGACTTGCAAAAATATATATGGAAGCTATTATTGTGCACATATTTAAACTCCAAAAAAGCTGCCCCATGTTGCTTTAAACATATCTGAACAAAAAGGACGCACTAGAACATAGCACTAATATGTACAATAAACACTAAAGGCAGCTAATATATGTTACATACATTAATGGATCCTATTGGAATAGCTGCCGTATGAACATAGTAGAGGACATAGCCCTCCAGATTTGGGCTACCGGTGTACCCCCGAAACAACTTCCGGATAGGGAGAAGGTAGAGAGTGCAAGAATCCCTGGGGCCATTTCCTACGGTGACAGGTATCCCCCTTTGGAATAAATATGCTGGGAGATTGCAGGCAGCTATAATGGGAGGGAATTTTATTTTCCCCAATATTGACTGGGACTGCCAAAGCACCAAGGCCTGAGATGAGCTGGAATTTATCAAAAGTCTGTCAGGAAAGATTTCTTAGGCAATCTGTAAAGGGCCATATAAGGGGGAGGGCAAAGCTTGACATACTCTTAGGACATTGGTGGGTGAGCCTTTTGGGAACAGCAACCACAATAAAAATATGAGCTTTGAAATAATGATGGATAAGGACGGGGAGGGGAGGCAGCGATTACATTTCTGAATTGGGGCACGGCCAACTTTGATAGAATGAGACAGCAATGTGCTAAAGATGATTGGAGGAGGACAAGAACGTCCAGAAAAAGTGATAGTGAGAGTTCAAAGCATACTTGTGCCAGTTGGAGGGAAGGGCAAGGCAGCTGGGAGTTTAAGGTGAGAGGCGAAAGATTTAATAGGAAACAGAGGTGCAACTTTTTTACTTGGTGAGTGGTGGGTATATGGGACGAGCTGCCAGAGGAGGTCGTTGAGGCAGGTACAATAACGGCATTTAAAGAAAGCAACATTGGACAGATATGTGGAAAAGGGGTAGAGTGATGTGGGCGAAATAAGGACAAATGGAACTAGTTTAGATGAGGCATTTCGGTCGGCATGGACGAGTTGCACTGAAGATCTTGTTTTGCTACTTTATGCTAACAAGTACTTTAGCTTCCCCAAAGACAGGGGTGGAGGAGAGAGTGAGAGTGGGGTTGGGGAGAGTAAGAGTGGGGCAGGGAGAGGAGAAAATGTGGGGGGTGGGGGGGAGGAGAGAGTGGGGGAGAGTGAGACTGGGGCTGGGGGAGGAGAGAATGGGAGGGGCGGTGGGGGGAGGAGAGTGGTGGAAAGGGGGGTGGTGGGGAATGGGTGGGTGGAGGAGAGTGCGAATGGGGGTGGGAGAGAGAGTGGGACTGGGGAGGAGGTTGGGGAAGGGAGGAGGGAAGAGTGGGGGGAGGGGAGGAGGGGTGGGGGAAGGCGACAGCAGGGGTGGGGGGAGGAGGGGGTGGTGGTGGGGGGATGATAGAGTGGGGGTGGGGCAGAAGGGGGACAGTGGGGGTCAGGGAAGATGGGAGACTGGGGGGTAGGGAGGGGGGATATGGGGAATTGAGTAGGGGTTGAGGGTGCTACACCAATACAGGAGAGGCTTTGGGTCCAAGGCTCCTCGGTCATACCCTCTCCCCTTCCCTGTACTGCCTTTAATGGCGCTCCCACTCCCCTGGAGGAGCACAGCACCACAGTGAAGGAGAAAGAAGATGGCTGCTGGCAGGACGGTGTCAGTGGCTCCCTTTCCCCTCCCCCACCCCATTCCCCCTCCTCACCCACCCCTCCCCTCTCCACCCCCCCCCTCCTCCCCCCCCCCCCCCCCCACCCCTCCCCTCTCCACCCCCCATTGGGATTCTTTTTTTTTAAACAGACAATTTATTTTAAAGGAAAAACGGGATTTCCCCAGGTCACAATGGAAACCCTACGAGGAACTTGGTCCACTAGTTCCTCGTAGAGGGGGTACAGGGAGGGGTACATGGGGTACAGGGAAGGGGAGAGGGTGTGACTGAGGAGCCCTGGACCCAAAGTATCTCCTGTATCGGTGTTGCACCCCCAACCCCCCCACTCAATGCCCCTTATCCCCCCTCCTCCCCCACTGACACACTCCACCCCCCCACCCCCACTTGCACCTCCCCTGATCCCACCCCCACTCCTCCAACTCTGCCACCACCCCCTTCCCCCCCACCACCCCTATTACCCCCCTCCCCACACCCCCACCTCCCTCCCCCCACCCCCTCTCTCCCTGCTCGCACCCCACTCTCCCCCCACTCCAATCTTCCCTCCACCTCACCCCCACTCTCCCCCACCCCACTCTTCACTCCTCCCCAGCCCTACTCTCCGCACCCCCCCCACCCCCCCCCCCCTCAAAGGGCCCGGGCGATAGCGGGGAGAGCATCTCCCTCCTGCTTGGCGTGTCCCCCGGGTGTGGGAGAGTGGGGACAGTGTGACGAGAGAGGAGAGAAGCGAGGGGAGAGGGGAGGCTGTGAGGATCTGTGCGGGTGGGTGAGGGGCTGCGAGGTGGTGTGGAAGGTCTGATGCTGAGGTCTGAGGACGTGAGGGGGTCTCTGGGGGGCTTTGGGTTCAGTGATGAGGGTGTCTGGGGCTGTGGGGTGGGCGAGGGTGAACGGATGGCAAGATGGTAAAGGAGAAGGGGGTGAATGGGGTGGGGAAAGGCTAGTATGGTGTTTGGGGAAGGGACTGTTGTGGGGGTAAAGGAAGGTGCTGGAGGAGGTGGTGGAAGTGGCGGGAGGATGGGGTTAAGAGAAGGGGCAGAAAGCAGGGCAAGAGATTGGATGGAGGGCAAGGGCTTGGGAGATTTGGAGGTGGGGTGATGGTTTGGGGAGGCACAGTGGTTGCATCATTTGAGGGGAAAGAAATGCAGCAACTGAAAGATCCATCAGGCCTCGGCAGAGTTTAGCGCAAGTGTTCTGTGGAACGGTCACTTGTCTGAGCCTGGTCTCAGCGATGGAAAGGACGCCACATCAGGAGCACTGAGTGTAATGTATTCATGCATATTCATGTGCCATGTTAATGAGTGGGCGTTCCTTGAGCTAGGAATGCTGGGTAAATAAAGGCTGGTGTGATTCAGGCAACTAACGTGTGAGTGTACTTTATCTTTATGCCGTGTTGAACATAACAAAATTGGCGACGAGGACGGGATTGTGGAGGAGACTGAGTTTGTTTTGCATAGCTTTTGTACTGCTAAGTTTTAGGTGCTTTGCTACACCAGAACAGGCAGGAAGTCTGAGCTTGTGCAAGGAAAAAACCTCTCCTCATTCCTTTGTTTAAAAAAAAAAGAGAGGGACAAAATGGCGGCATCCACGGGCTATATCGGAAGCCTGGGCATCTTTGACAAAAGTAGAGAGCCGTTCAGCTCCTATATGGAGAGAGCAAACATGTTCTTCATGGCAAACAACATCACGGAGACCAGTGGTGAAGGAGAGGTAGTGGCTGAAACAAACAGGGCCGTTCGTGAACGCATGAAAGCGATTCTGCTCATGGTGATCGGACCTGAAGTGTACGGCACACTTGTGAATATCCTTGCGCCCATAAAGGCAAAAGATGTGCCTTTCAGTGATATTATAAAGAAGTTGGAGGAGCACTTCAACCCAAAGCCTCTGGAAATTGCAGAAAGCTACAAATTCGGCACGAGAAACCAGAAGCAAAACGAGACAATTAGTGAGTACATTGTGCCTTGAAAAAGTTAACGTTGCACTGTAACTTTGGAACCTTTCTTGAACGCGCACTACGCGACAGATTTGTTTGTGGTCTAGTGGACGAACGAATTCAGTCCAGACTCATGAGCACTCCTGATCTTACATTTGAGATAGCATGCAAGATTGCTACTACAATGGAGATGGCATCAAAGAATGCTCGCGAGTTTCGTTCACCACATACTGCAGTGGCCGTGTATACTCACAAAGCAGAGCCTAGGGCCAAACTGAAACCGAAATATGGCGGGGAGCCGAGTGCAGCCAGTTGTTATCGTTGCAACGGTAATCACCCATCCCAATCCTGTCAGTTCAAAACAGCTAAGTGCTATAACTGCCAGAAGAAAGGTCATATCGCCTCAGCATGTCGGGCCAAGCTTACAGTGGGAAACACACGACAACACCAGAAAGGAGTTCACAACTTAGAGATGAACCCGGATGACAATGAACTTGGGTTGTACATCATTCATGCAACTGATGTCAATAAGCCTACAACCAGCCAAGACAAGGACTTTCGAATTAAACTATTGGTTAATGAACAGTTAATTGATATGTGCATTGACACGGCAGCTGACTGTTCGGTCATGAGCAAAGACTTGTACGAAACAAAGTTCTCACAGACACCATTGTCCGAGAGTAAGGTCAAGTTGAGAACCTACTCCGGCGAAGCCTTGGAGACGTGCGGACAAATGGATTGCGAAGTTCAGTGTAATGGACAGTCAGTAACACTGCCCATCATAGTGGCCAGCTACAGAAATAAACCGACCCTCCTTGGAAAGGATTGGCTGCGTAAAATAAAATTAGACTGGAAGAACATTTTCAGCATTGATGTGTCCAAATCACGTCTTGAAAATGTCGTTAGCAAACACGCTGAAATATTTGCTGACAGTTACACGGGAATAACAGGATACTCTGCACACATTCGACTGCAGCAAGATGCGACACCTGTATATTATCGACCAAGACCGGTACCATATGTGCTAAAGCAACAAGTGGAGGAAGAACTCAACCGGTTGGAGCGGAATGGAGTACTCGTGAAGACAGACCAGAGCAACTGGGCAACGCCAGTTGTGGCTGTGCTTAAGGCTGACAAAACTGTTCGACTATGCGGTGACTACAAAGTCACAATCAACCAAGTTGTTGATGACGAACAGTATCCTTTGCCAACCTCGCAGGATCTGTATGCAGAACTTAGCGGAGCAAGAGTCTTCACTAAGCTGGATTTCTACCGCTGCACCATAGAGAGCATCCTAACGCATGGAATCCCTGTGTGGTACCTCAGCTGCACGGAGGCAGAAAGGAAAGCTCTACAGCGGGTAGTCCATAGAGCTCAGAGGGCCATCGGAACACAGCTACCAGACTTGGAGGGCATCTACAACACACGATGCCTCAGAAAAGCCACCAGCATCCACAAAGACTCTTCACACCCCTGCAACAGTCTGTTCGAACTCCTTCCATCGGGCAGACGATACAAGGCCTTCTATGCCCGCACCTCCAGACTCAGGAACAGCTTCATCCCCAGGGCCATAGCTGCTATGAACCGGTCCTGCTGAACCGGATGGCCACAACGCATAGATCAACTTGCACTTTACCCTGTCCAAAACTGTTACAACTGTTCGTTTCGTTGGGTTGCTGCTGTCTAAATTACCTAAATTAGTGCATCGTATGGGAGGCGCATTCCCAATCTCGTTGTACCCCTGGGTACAATGACAATAAAGATATATTGTATTGTATTGTATTGTATTGTATTTGTCTCATGCTTATGCCCAACTCAATGTTGACAAAGAAAGTCAGCAGTGCTTGACCATCAACACACATAAGGGCTTGTATTCATACACAAAGCTGCCCTATGGTGTGAAATCTTCCCCGAAAATCTTTCAGTCCGTCATGGACAAAATGTTGCAAGGCATTCCGAACTGTGTGTGCAACCAGGATGATCTACTGATATTCACAGTGGGCATGGAAGAACATTTGGAGATACTCGAGCAAGTTCTCACACGATTGAACTGCCACAACGTAAAATTACGAAAGAGCAAATGTGCATTTGCACAATCAGAGGTGATCTACCTTGGACTCAAAGTAGATTCCAACGGACTGCGCCCAGTGAAGGCGAAAATTGAAGCAATTGTGAATGCTCCAACGCCCAACAATGTGACAGAGCTACGATCATTCCTTGGGATGGTGCAATTCTATGCACGATTCCTTCCAGATTTAGCAACCGTGCTAAAACCACTACATCATCTGTTACAAAAGGATGAGAATTGGATGTGGGGAAAGGAACAACAACATGCATACGACATCTGCAAGAAAAACCTGACAAGTGACAAACTCCTTGTTCACTACGACACGACGCGCGAGATGAAACTTGCTTGTGATGCTTCAAGTTATGGTGTAGGTGCAGTGATTTGCCACGTAATGGATGACGGACAGGAAAAGCCTATTGCTTTTGCCTCCCGCACCCTATCACCAAGTGAGCGCAACTATGCACAGATAGAGAAGGAAGCACTCAGCATTGTGTTCGGAATCAAGAAATTCCACCAGTTTCTTCTTGGCAGACCATTCACCCTTGTGACTGATCACAAACCACTACTCACGATACTGGGTCCCAAGTCAGCTATACCTTCCATGGCGGCATCAAGGATGCAGCGCTGGGCAATTCTGTTGTCCCAGTATGACTACAAGGTGGAGTACAGAAGCTCCAAATGCAACGCAGTCGCAGATGCGTTGTCCCGATTGCCCCATGAGAACTCTGATGTGGGAAGCGAGAACTCAATCTACACACTGCAAGTCGTAGATGAAGACTTTCCAGTGACTGCAACAGAAATTGCAGCTGAAACAGTGAAGGACACTGTGCTGAAGAGTGTTTATGAACAGACATTGAATGGTTGGACTGAAGTCGAGAGTGGATCAAACTCGGAACTGAAGCCTTTCTATAATCGACGACACGAATTATCATGCGAGCAGGGATGCATAAAGTGGGGTTATAGAGTGGTTGTACCAGAGTCTTTAAGAAACAAGATTATGTACGAACTTCATGCCGAACATCCTGGCATAGTTAGCATGAAGTCAATTGCTAGAAGTTTTGTGTATTGGCCTGGTATAGACAGTGACATTGAGTCACTGGTGAGCAAATGTAGCGTGTGCCAAGATTGCTGCAGTAAACCACCAAAAACACCACTGCAACCCTGGTCATGGCCAAGTAGACCGTTTCAGAGAGTTCACGTAGACTTTTGTGAAAAGGGTAATGATAATTTTCTGGTGCTAGTAGATAGTCATTCCAAATGGATTGAGGCTAAGCATATGGGGTCAAGCACTACTGCTGAGCGTACCATAGACGAATTGAGATCAATTTTTGCATGTCATGGTTTACCAGAAGAACTTGTTTCTGATAACGGACCTCAGTTTCGTTCAGAACAGTTCAAACAGTTCATGCAGCGTAACGGGGTAAAACACACACTTGTTCCCCCATACCATCCAGCCTCCAATGGGGCGGCGGAAAGGTCTGTTAGAGTAGTCAAAGAGGCTCTCAAGAAACAGGTTTTGCAGGGTAGTTCAAAGCTCAGCATGAAACATCGTTTGGCTAGTTTCTTGCTGAAGTACAGAACTTCACCACACACAACTACGGGTTATTCACCTGCAGAACTGTTGATGAAGAGAAGGCTAAGAATACGCCTAAGTCTAGTTCAACCCAATTTGGCCTCGAGAGTTGAGCAAAAACAGTTAAGTCAAAAACACCACTTTGACTTCCACAAAAAGGAGAGGAACTTCAAGCCAGATGAGCAAGTTCGTGTGCTCAGTCCTCCCAACAAGTCCAGTCGAGACAAATGGGATGTTGGGAAAATAGTGGAAGTGTGTGGAACAAAAAGATACTTAGTGGATGTTGGAGACAAGATCAAAAGTGTTCACGTGGATCAAATGATTCCAGCCAAAGACGAACCGAAAACTGAGCATGAATTCCTAATCCCTGAGTATTCATCTGAAAGTGAGTTAGAAAAGACTATTGTGGTTGATACACAAAATTCAGTGAGTACAGATAAAGAGACAGACTTCTCTAGTCAAGGTCAGCGTACTAACATAGAGCCAAACAAGCTAACAGTTGAGTCTACATGTACATCTGTTATGCCTGTTGCACCTGTTACTGTTAAACGATCAGGCAGGAACCGCAAACCAGTAACTAGGTTAAATTTGTAAATATGGTTAAAAGTATTGATGTAAATCAAGTATCACAATACCAAAATTGTAACTGAGTACTTGGATTTAATACTTAAAAAAAGGGACAGCAGTGTAATGTATTCATGCATATTCATGTGCCATGTTAATGAGTGGGCGTTCCTTGAGCTAGGAATGCTGGGTAAATAAAGGCTGGTGTGATTCAGGCAACTAACGTGTGAGTGTACTTTATCTTTATGCCGTGTTGAACATAACACTGAGTACAGTAGATGAGGTTGGAAGGGGTGCACATGAACCTCTGGCTCACCTGGAAGGGCTTTCTGGTCGCGAGATGGATTATGAAGGAGGAGTTATGAAGGAGGATTATGAAGAACGTAGTAATGCAGTGTGACGCTAGTAGCTATGCTCTTGGAGGAGTGCTACTCCATGAAGGCCACCCCATAACATATACATCAAGGACAGAGACTGAAACGCCATACGCTCAGATACAAAAACAGATGTTAGCGATCGTGCACAGTTGCCGCAAATACCAGCACTACATCTTTGGAAAGTCAGTGCTAGTGGAATCAGATCACAAGCCCTTACAGGCATCTTCCTCAAGCCTTTGCTGTCAGCACCAATGAGACCACAAAGGATGCTCCTCAGGTTGCAACACTATGATTTGACTATGATGTACAAGCCGGGAAAGGAGGTGCCTATCGGTGATGCATTGTGCAGAGCCAATCTACCGGAAAGTGAACCTGATCTGGAACCAATCATGGTCAACATGATGGATCACATCCCCGTGTCACCAAAGAGGTATGTACAGTTCCAGACCTGCACAGCCATGGAATTGAATGAGCTCCATGCTATGATCATGAAGGGCTGGCCTGACACAAAACAAGAAGTACCACACTCCATCATAGAGTACAGGACGGTGAGAGATGAGCTTTCTGTACTGGATGGCATCGTATACAAAGGAATGTGCATAGTGGTGCCACCATCCATGAGACAACAACTGCTCGAGAAAGTGCACGAGTCAAACCTCGGCATCGTGAAATGCAAACAGAGAGCCAGGGAAGCCTTGTACTGGCCATCAATGAGCCAGCAGATAGAAGAGCAGATCGAGAGATGCCCTGAATGCAACACCTACCAGGCTGCTCAACACTCTGAGACGATGCACGCTACTCAACATCCTGATCTACCATGGGCAGAGGTAGCATCTGACCTGTTTGAGTGGGAAGGGTCCCACTACATCGTGACAGTTGATTACTATTCCAAAATCATTGAAGTAAATCAACTCTCCAAGACCAACAGTACATCAGTCATTGATGGCCTGAAAGAACAATTCAGCCGCCATGGCATACCAGAAACGTTGAGGACGGACAACGGACCATAGTATGTCTCATCTGGATTTGAAGCATTCTGTGCAGAATACCAAATAACCCACCAGAAGTCTTCCCCGCATCACCCTCAGTCCAATTGGGAAGCCGAGCGTGCTGTACGAACGGTGAAGTGTCTCTGGAAGAAATGCAAAGACAGGCATCTTGCATTACTGGCCTACCGTACCACCCCCCTCGCCAGCTGTAACCTGTCACCTTCACAGCTACTGATGGAACGCAGGCCGAGGAACAAGCTCCCAACTGCAAGGAAGCTCCTTCAGCCAAGGCCCTACAACCCAGCCGAGGTCAAGCAACGTTTGGACAAAGAGAAGGCCAGGCAAGCCCACTACTACAACCAGTAGGCTGGTCAGAACTTTCCAGTCTTGAAGCCAGGCGATCCAGTCAGGATGACACCGCTACCGGGAACTAAGCAGTGGTTGCCGGCCACTGTTCTGGAACATCATGGTACTCCCAGGTCATATGTTGTTGACCGTAACGGCCGGAAGTACAGGAGAAATCGCAAAGACTTGCGGCTAGCTACGCACCAGGCTAACCGCAGACCCAGCCATTCAACTGACTGCATGACCACCCCATGGCCTACCATCAGACCGGAGTCATCGGCACAGATGAAGTCACCGCCCCAGCCAGGACCAGGTCATGCACTGCGTACATCAGATGAAATTCAACCGAGTCCAGGGCTAGGATGTGATTCACCATGTCAGTCGTCAGCTACCAGCCAGGCCAGGTCTACACAGCCGACCACATCAGAAGGAGGTCAACCCCATCCAGCTCACACAGTAATTCCACAAGCTGAATACACTACCAGGAGTGGACGCATTAGCAAAAAAAACAACCGTTTGGACTAGTAAATATGTAACAAGTGTGTTTAGACAAAATTAATGTTGGTGGAGATGTTTATACAATTGGAAGCACAGGAAAAGTTCTTTCAATTGTTTTGGTTAATGTTTATTAACAGTATGGAAAAGAAATCCATTTGAAGTTGTTGTGCTTTGTTCTAATACGTTATGTTTTATAGATGTATTGTTTTTATATGAAAGAAGGGGGGTGTAAGATATTGTACCTGCTTGTAAGAGGAAATGGCATTGTACCTGCTGGTAGGAGGATATGAGGTCACGGCTAGGTGGCAGAATGAAAGGAGTTCAACACAGGACACAGCGTGTGCGACTCCAATATGTGACACTTCTAGTTGGTTCTGGTGGGTTGCTCCTGCTTGTGAGTTGGCATCCGTGGCAGATCTTGATGAATTTTTCGGCATCTCTGGCCATGACACTTTGCTCCGCAAATTCTGTTTGGTACCGACTTTGTCTAAATGTCCTTCATTAGCCAATGACACGATCCTTGGCCGTAGTGCCTGCGGGATCACCAATCTGCTGCCTCTCGGTACACACTGACCAATTACACCAACTTCATCTTTTATGGGAACATATGCTTTGTAAGGGCATTGGTCCCATTGCAGACCGCAGCTGTCGCTGTACCCGGCTGACAGGCTCAGCAGCAGGTCGCAGCTTTACCCGGCTCACAGGCTCCGTGCTGGGCCCACGAGGCAGAGTCACACAGCGCGTGGTCTGAACCCGCTGGGTCCTACTGCCCATCCCCTCCTACAGAGAACCACAGCAGGGGTTCCACTGGGTCTCCTTCCCCCTCTAGCCAGGCGACCCTAGCTACTCCCCGCATCGGTCCTCCTGCCCCCCTCTGCTCTGTTAACCCACCACCCCCTTACCATAGATCCCCTCCAACTCCGCCTGCCCCGCTGTCTTCACACGGCTCCAACCCCCACACTTGCTGGGTGTTCACCATCCCCCCTGACCTCCCCCTTTCAGACACCGAACGGGCTGTCCACAGCAGAGGCCTCACCTTTGTTCCCCTCCGCCCCCACATCAACGAGTTCAGGGTCCGCCATGATGTGGAGCTCTTCTTCTGCCTCCTCCGCCTTCAAGCCTTTTTCCAAGGGAAGGAGTCCTCACCCCCCAGTGATGACCCCTTCTCCCATCTCCAGCGGACCCCCTCCTCTTGGACTTCCCCGGTTGGCCATCTACCCTCACTACAACTTTTTATCTCCAACTGCCGGCATGACATTAACCGCCTCAAATTCTCCACTCCCCTGACTCACTCTAACCTCTCCCCTCCAGAACGTACAGCCCTCCACTCACTCTGCAACAACCCTGACTTAGTCATCAAACCCGCTGACAAGGGAGGTTCTGTGGTAGTCTGGTGTGCTGACCTCTACCGGACCGAGGCCAGACGACAACTCTCAGACACCTCCTCCTACTTATCCTTGGACCATGACCCCACCGACGAGCACCAGACCTTAATCATCAACACCATCACGGACCTCAGCAATTCCGGCGCTCTACCCTTTAATGCCTCCAACCTTATCGTTCCCCAGCCCCACCCGGCCCGATTTTACCTTCTACCTAAAATCCATTTTACCTTCAAAATCCGATTTTACCTTCTACCTAAAATCCATAAACAGAACTGTCCTGGCAGACCCATTGTTTCTGCCTGTTCATGTCCCACCGAACTTATTTCCACCTACCTCGACTCCATCCTATCCTCCTGGTCAAATCTCTCCCCACATACGTCCAAGACACCTCACATGCTCTCCGTCTCCTCGATAACTTCCAGTTTCGAGGCCCCCACTCCCTCATCTTTACCATGGATGTCCAGTCACTCTACACTTCCATCCCACACAAGGATGGTCTTGAGGCCCTCCGTTTCTTCCTCGACCGTAGAACCAGCCAATTCCCATCTACTAACACTTTCCTCCGCCTAGCAGAGCTGGTTCTTACCCTTAACAACTTCCCCTTTGACTCCTCCCACTTCCTCCAAACCAGAGGCGTAGCTATGGGCACTCGCATGGGCCCTAACTATGCCTGCCTCTTTGTCGGGTGCGTCGAACAATCGCTGTTCCAGACGTACACTGGCCCCATCCCCGAACACTACCTCCGCTACATCGACGACTGCATTGGTGCTACCTCTTGTACCCATGCAGAACTCACTGACTTCATAAACTTCACTACCAATTTCCATCCTGCTCTTAAATATACTTGGACTATCTCCGACATCTCCCTATCGTTTCTGGATCTCACCATCTCCATCACAGGAGACAGACCAGTGACTGACATCTACTACAAACCCACTGACTCCCACAGACTCCCTCAGTTTCAAATGGCCTCCCCTTTATTCTTGGACTGAGGCCCCTGGGTCTGGATCACCCCAACATTGGGAACATTTTTCCTGTATCTAGCTTGTCCAGTCCTTTTATATATTTTTTACGTCTCGACAAGATCTCCTCTCATCCGTCTAAATTCCAGTAAATACAAGCCCAGTCTTTTCAATCTTTCCTGGTGTCCCCCCATCCCAGGGATGAATCTTGTTAACCTAAGCTGCACTGCATCAATAGCGATGACGTCCTTCCTCAAATTAGGAGACCAAAACTGCACACAATACTCCAGATGTGGTCTCACCAGGGCCCTATACAACTGCAGAAGGACCTTCTTGCTCCTATACTCATATCCTCTCATTTTGAAGCACAACATGCCATTAACTTTCTTCACTGCGTACTGTACCTGCACGCTTACTTTCAGTGGCTGGTGTACAAGGCCACCAAGTTCTCATTGCACTTCTCCTTTACCTAATCTGACACCATTGAGATAATAATCTGCCTTCTGGATAATCTCACATTTATCTACATTATATTGCATCTGCCATGCATCTGCCCACTCACTCAACCTGTCCAAGTCACCCTGCAACCTCCTTACATCCACTTCACAGTTCACACTACCACCCAGCTTTGTGTCATCTGCAAACTTGCTAGTGTTATTTCTAATTCCAGTAGGATGCGTAAATGATAAGCCTTGAGTAATATTTAAAGATATAACAACAACTTTTATTAGTTTTGCCTTGAATTGTTCAAAAACAAATCTGGGTTACATTCACAAACCACTTCAGATTTTTATTTGAGTCAATCCTCATTTTAATGCTTCTCTTACATGACTGTCATTATATAAGGCACCATTTTGACCATGTGTGAGCACTAGTGCTGGATACCACTGCACCAATAATCCTGAGAGCAAGAGTTCGGGTTGTTACGAGTTTGCTGTTTAAATCTTAACACCATAGTGTTTTGAGAATTTGGAAGTGTGCACCTTAAGACGCAGTTGTTGGAAGGTCATACAAGTGCATTCTCAGGTGCCTTTCTTTTGAGACCCACCAACTTACAAGAGGTACAGCTGTATCAATTGGTGAACTGAATTATGGGCAATCAGTGATGGCGTTGCCAGCATAAATATTGACTGGGAATTAATTGCATAAAATGTTAAAATTATTAAAAATGTGCATATTTTTTTCTTTGTAAACGCAGAGAACAGATTGAAAGTTCGAGTCTGGAAGGAGAAAGTAGCCAGAGCTGTCTTCCCTGTCGACCGTTATCTAACATCATTAATGTGGTGGGTAGTGATATTTATGCACAAACTGTTTTAACATCATGCCGTTGGAATAACATTCATATCAATTTCTAAACTGAAGTTTTCAGTTAATGTTAATGTAATTTATTAATTCTAAACTAATGGTATCAATAACATAACGCAGTTAAAGTTCACCAGTTATAGGAGTAGAATTGTGCCTTGCGGCCCATCGAGTGAAAGAAAAACAGGTGCTAGAAATCTGAAACAAAACGATGACTGCTACAAAATGCTCAGCAGATCAATTAGCATCAGTGGACTCTCCACTGACATGCTGAATATATCCATTCAACATCTGTCAGCCTTGTTAGAACACACCTGGCTTTCAATATCAATAATAGTTATGATTTATATTTTTCTCACTCACTTTGCATTTCAAGCCATTCATCCTTTTTCGTTTGCACTGAATAACAATACGTTTGTTATTTCTAACTTTGCAATTATTTTCTAGTGAACGCTGGTTGATATAGGTTTTTTTCATTTCGTTGCAGAGAATTATGTCATCTTTATGAATTTGAAGAAAAATGTTTACCCTGATGAGGCAGATGTACAGATGGGTCGACCGTCAACAGGAATCTGACGGGTATTATTTAAACATATGATTCCTATTAGCAATTAATTTTTCCATTATACGATTCGATATTAAAGAATTTTATTTATCCCAGGGGGGGAAACTGATCTGTCAACAGGCAAAAGAACATAAAATACTATTGTCCAAGATGCTCTGCAGTTTGAGGAGCATCCTCCCCTCCAAGATCACCTCCCATGAATCCAACTCCACCCCCAGGACGGAGCCAGCCTTCCCGATGAGTTTGTTAATCCTATTGGCTTCCGCAGCCTTCACCCTGCTGCCCCAGCACGACTGCGAAGAAGATGGCACTGGCTACCACCGATTGGTAGATTCTCACCTGAAATCTATGTCCTCTGGTTCTTAATGTCCCCGACTCTGGGTAAAAGGCTGTGCATCCATCCTATCTATTCCCCTCATGATTTTGCACACCTTGACTTTATTCCATCTGGCATTTCTTTATCCATTTCTTGGTTCTCCTCTGAGTTCTAAATGCTCCCATTCTTCAGGTCTAAAATTATTTCTGATGATTTATGAGTTTTTTAACACTCCCTTTAATTCCTCATGCCAGCCATGGATAATTCACTTTTTTTTGTTGGATTTTTGTGCATTATACTAATTCTCTTTATTGTTCTTGATGTCAGATCACAGGGAAGATATACAAAAAGAATAAAATTGATCCTGGGACATGTAATGAGAAGAAGGGGATTCGGTTGATCTATGTAAGGCCTGCTGAACAACGTAATACATGGAACACAACGGAACAGATGGAAGGGGAGCAAACAACGAGGAGATGGAGGAACAAAGTCGAGCCTGCTGAAGAACCATTGGACATTGAAGCAGGTAAGGAATTGCATACTTGGGATGGTATTCAACACCTTAAGCAGGTGACATCAGATGTCGAGTCACAAGATGAATCAACAAAATCAAAACCACCGTGGTAAGTAATCACTGATAGGTAGGTACATAGGTATGGATTCATATATTCACAAGATCTAAGTTTTAGAGATAGATGGAGAGATAGATAGATAGATAGATAGAATAGATAAGACTGGTCAATCCAGCTTTACATCTTACTTTCCCCATCCCCCTCTTTGTAAAATACATTAACCTGACTTCTTTTTGTGCCTATTGAGTAATGTTGGGTGGTTCAAATTCATGCAGAGCATGAAGAACTCCAGTTGCTTTGCGTCTTCGGACCAAATAATAAAGGTGATTAGATAGGGTGGGGGAAATTCAGACAGGGTCCTATTTCTAAATCTTATTTAATGATCTATATCAGAAAGTGTACGTCATCAATACATTCTCTACCGATACAATAGGAAGGATTAGTATGCGGGTGATTTATGTGTTTGCAAAGACCGAAATAACTGTAGCGTAGCAGTACTTTTTATTTTAAGAAGCAAATTTGTGCTGGGGTAGGGGTAAAGAAGGAATGTCACCCTCTAGTGTCCAGTAGGTGTCCCTGCTCAGGGAATGCTGCAAAATTGTATTTGGTAAAGGAGAATGATCACAAAACAATTCAATGGGTTTTACAAAGGAGGGCAGCACAGTGGCGCAGCGGTAGAGGGGCTGCTTTACAGCGCCAGAGCCCCGGGTTCCATCCTGTCTACCGGTACTTGTCTGTGCGGAGCTTATCCGTTCTCCTGGGGCTGTGTGTGGGTTTTCTCCGAGATCTTTGGTTCCCTGCCACACTCTAAACGCATAGAGGTTTATAGGTTAATTGTTTTGGTAGAAAAATATAAATTGTCCATTGTGTGTGTTGGATAGTGTTAATGTGCAGGGATCGCTGGTCGGTGCAGACTTAGTGGGCCGAAGGACCTGTTTCCGCCCTGTATAGCTAAACTAAACTACAAGTTAAAAATACAATGCTTACATATCTGTTGTGCTGCTACAAGTAAGAATTTTACAAGAGTTGCCATTTCTCCAGCGACAATTTGTGCCCTTCAAGTTCAGAGTTATCAAAAAATGTGAGAGCCTTAACTTGGCTATAAAGGCACATTGTCCAGGCGGTGGCAGTGGGTTGGGGTTGCAGGGGTCAGCCTGACCAGGCGATGCGTCGATGGCCTCCACCGTTGCTCCGTCGCTGTATGCCGCTGCAGGCTGCATCTGATCCACACGCATGGCCATTGGGAGCGGCACCTGATCTAATTGAACCCCAGGCTGTTGCAAGGCCTCCAGCGGCCCCATCTTGCCAATACGTGGATCTGCAACACGTCGACCCGCGAACACGCCATCCCTCGCCTCACGCGACCATCACATCTCAGTCTCCGCGTCCACGGTGCCTCCCAGGCATCTGATCTTGGAACACCCGGAGCGTCTCCAAGGTAAGAACCCAGCAGATCACCTGCACTGTTCGGACTGTTTTAATTTGTATTTTCACTTGCTTTTTGTAAAATGGGAGAAATTATTTTGATTAGAAAGGGCACCAGGAACTGCTACTGCAGAGTAAATAAAGGGGAATCATACGTCAGTATCATCTATACGTATATATCTGTCTATATACTAAAACTCAGATATTGTATATATATATCCGTATCACTGTATCTGTGATGTCGCCAAAACGGTAAACTGTAGCGCCACAATTTTTGCACCACCTTAATCACCACTCTCATCGCCAGTGCCTATAACATTTTAATTTAGATTGGTCGTATATTTTTTAAGTTACAGAGGATTTAAAGTTAAAACATTTAATTTCTAACCGATTTCTTGAAGGTCTTCAGCATGTGACGTCACAATGCGCCTGTGAGATGAGCTCGCGCCCCCCCCCCCCCATAATTCATGCAGATATATATATATAACATGTGGACCTGCAGCCTAAACAGTAAACCGTAGCGCTACAATTTTAGCGCCACCTTAATCACCACTGTCCTGGCGGCTGTTTATAACAAGTTTTATTTAAATTGGTCGTATATCTTTTAAGTTAGAGACATTTTAAACTTTAAACCTCTCATTTCTAAACACATTTTTCAAACTGTTGTGCGTCTGACGTCACCATAGGGCACGCACGGCCTCTCCTCACTCGCACAAACAAGATGGACGCCGTTAGCGGAGCCGCCCGCCCGCAATCAGGGGCTCCCCTTTCCCCCACACCCGGGGGACACTCCCGAGCAGGAGGGAGATGGTTGGACTGATGGTCCACTCATCCTTCCCTTCCGTCCCTTCAGCCCATGCCACGGCGTCCTCGAGTTCCCCCTCTCGGCCGGGCCCAGCGACCCGCACCGTTACGTCACATAGAACACAGCGGGCAGCTTCTTCTCCTCCTTCAGTGGCCGCTTCCACCGATGGAAGCGCCGACGAGGGCCGCTGCCACCGACAGCCCCGTCACGACTTCAGAAAGATGGCGGCCTCCTCACGCTCCGCCATGTTGTGTGTGCCTCCCGCCGTGCCTCTATCCTCTCGCTTCTCTCCCCTCCCCACTCTCCCAGTCCCACCGCCGCCCGCCTCGAGTAGTCCCACATCCGCTGCCCGACTCCAGTAGTCCCACCTCCGCTGTCCGACTCCAGTAGTCCGGCGCTCCCTCCACCTCCATGCACGCTCGGTAAGTGCCTTTCGCCGCCAAGGGAGGGGAGTGGGCGTGGGGGCAGAGTGGGTGGAGGGAAGGGTGGGGGTAGGAGGGGGGTGAGGGTGGGGGGAGGAGAGAGTGGGGAGAGGAGAGAATGGGGTGTGGGGCAGGAGAGAGTGGGGGAAAGGGGGTGGTGGGGAAAGTGAGAGTGGAGCTGGGGAGGGAGAGTGGGACTGGGGAGGAGGGCATGGTGAGGTGGGGAGGAGGGAATAGTGGGAGTCGGGAAGAGGGAAGGGGACAGCAGGGGTGGGGGGGGTGATGGGGGGGAGAGAGAATGGGGTGGGGGGAAGGGGGACAGTGGGGGTCAGGGAAGATGGGAGATTGGGGGGGTAGGGAGGGGGGGGAATAAGGGGATTTGAGTGGGGGGTTGAGGGTGCTACACCAGTACAGAAGAGGCTTTGGGGCCAGGGCTCCTCAGTCACACCCTCTCCCCTTCCCTGTACCCCCTCATTGACGTCAGGGAGAGTGAGGGGGGGGGTAGTGAGGGGAGGGGAGAGTGAGGGGATGGGAGAGAAGCGGGAGGAGATGGGAGCCCCCGATTGAGTGCGGACGGTTCCATTAACGGCTGCCATCTTGTTTGTGCGATTGAGGAGAGGCCTTGCTCTGGTGATGTTCAGACGCACAGCAGCCCTTGGAAAATGTGTTCAGAAATGAAAGTTTTAAAATTTAAAATCTCTCTAACTTAAAAAATATAAGACCTATTTAAATAAAACTTGTTATAAACAGTCACCGCGAGAGTGGTGATTAACATGGCGCCAAATTGTGGCGCTATGGTTTACCGTTTTGGCTGCAGGTCCACATGTCCAAAACCAAATTTCAAAATCTCAGGGAGATATACATACATACAAATATATTTATATATACAAGATCTGAGTTTTTGTCGTAATATACGAGACCAAGTGGACTCGTTGCTCGTAGAGGGGGGATAGGGAAGTGGAGAGGGTGTGACCCAAAGCCTCACCTGTATTGATGTAGCACCCTCAACACCCCCTTATCCCCCCCCTCCCTATCCCTCACTCTCCCATTTTCCCTGACCCACTGTCCCCCTTCCCCCCAACTCTCTCATCCCCCCACCACCACCACCCTCCCCCCCACACCTGCTGTACCCTTCCCCCCACCCCACCTCCACCCCCACTCTTCCCTCCTCCCCACCCTGCCCTCCTCTGCAATCCCACTCTCCCTCCCACACCATTCACACTATCCCCCACCACCCCCTTTCCCCCACTCTCTCCTCCCCCACCCCACCATTCTCTCCCCCACCCCACCTCCCCTACTCTCTCCTACCCCACCCCCCCATTCTCATTGTACACCTTCCCCCTCCCCCACCCTCCCCTCTTACCCACCCCTCTCCCCTGACCCCCACTCTCTTCCCCCTTCTCCCCCACACCCCCTCTCTCCTCCTCACACCATCCCCCTCCTTTCATTCACTGTCCCCTTCCCCCCCACCCACCTTCCCCCTTCCCCAGTCTCTCCTCATACCTGACCCTCACTGTCCCCTTCCCCCAACCCCCACTCTCTTTTCCCCCCCACCACCCCCCGCAACCCTGCTGCCCCTTACCCCAATCCTCCTCCTCCCCACCCCCACTCTTCCCTCATCCCCAGTCCCACTCTTCCCTCTTCCCCAGTACCACTCTCCATCCCACTCACTCCCCTACCCCCCTTTCCCCCACTCTCTCCTCCCTCCACACCCCCCCAATTCTCTCCTCAGCCCCTTTCCCCCACTCTCCTCTCCCGACTCCCCCACTCTCCCCAGCCCCTCTCTCCTCCACCACTCCTCCCCGCTCCTTTCCTTCCCACCACCCTCATCCCCTCCTACCCCCGCCCTCCCCTCCACCCACCCCCCCACCCCATTATCACTGTCCGCCTCCCCCCCACTTCCCCACCCCCACTGTCTCCTCTTCCCCACCCCCACTCTCTTCCCCCCCCCACACCCCCTCTCTCCTCCCCTTTCACTCTCACTGTCCCCTTCCCCCACACTCACCCCCCTTTCCCTGCCCCCCACTGTCCCTCTTCCCCCCACCACCTCCCCCGCAGGCCCCTCCCACCCCCACTCTCTGCTCCTCTCCCCTCCCCCACCCTCTTCCCTGACCCCCACTACCCCCTTCTCCCCACCCCGCTGGCCCCCTCCCCAGTCCCACGCTTCCACCCCAGTCCCACTCTCCCTCCCATCCCCACTCGCTCCTCCCCCACCCCCTCCTCCGCACTCTGCCCTCTTGTCCACCTCCAATCTCCGCTGCACCCCCACCCCCCGACCTCCTCCCCCCTCCCCCTGTCCCCGACCTCCTCCCCCCCACCCCGTCCCCGACCTCCTCCCCCCCCACCCCCCGTCCCCGACCTCCTCCCCCCCCACCCCCTGTCCCCGACCTCCTCCCCCCCACCCCCTGTCCCCGACCTCCTCCCCCCACCCCCTCCACTCTCCCCCCACCCCACTCCAGTCTCCCCCCACCCCACTCCACTCTCCCCCACCCCTCCACTCTCCCCACCCCACTCCTCTCCCCCCACCCCCTCTCTCCTCCCCCCTCCCCACTCCCTCCTTGCCCACTCTCTCCTCCCCCCACCCTCCTCTCCAGCCACTCGGCCCCCACGCCCACTCCACGGAGAGCCGTTGCGGCGAAAGCCACTTACCGATCCGTGCAGGGAGGAGGAGGGAGCTCCGGACGACTCAAGGCGAGCAGATCATCGGCGGCCCGGTCGAGCTGGGACTCCTCGAGGCGGGCGGCGGCCCGGGGACTACTGGAGGCGGACATCGCAGCGGCTGGGACCATCCCAACCCTCCCCCACACACGGCCCCCACGCCAACTGCCCTACGCGGACCCGTTGGTGGCGAATGGCAGTTGCTGAGCGTGCAGAAAGGCGGCCGGAGCTCCGGAGCGCGACCGTTACTGTGGCCTGGCGGGGCCGCGCGCACATGATGGCGGGGCCGCGCGCACAAGATGGCGGGGCCGCGCGCACAAGATGGCGGAGCGCGAAGAGGAGGATGCCGCCATCTTTCTGACGTCGCGACGGGGCCGTCGGTGACAGCGGCCCTGTTGGACGCCTCCATCGGTGGAAGCGGCCGTTGGAGGAGGAGGAGAAGAAGCTGCCCGCTGCGCTGCGGCTTGTGTGCGGTAACTAAAGGTGCGGGGCGCTGGGACCGGGCGGGAGGGAGGACTCGAGGATGCCGTGGGTTGAAGGGAATGATGCGTGGACCATCAGTCCGACCACCTGCCTCCTGGTCGGAGTGTCCCCCCGAGTGTGGGGAGGGAGGAGAGAAGAGAGGGGAGCCCCTGATTGCGGGCGGGTGGGCGGCCCCGTTAACAGCGTCCATCTTGTTTGTGCGAGTGAGTAGAGGCCGTGCTCGCGCTATGGTGACGTCATACCCACAGCACTTTGAAAATGCGTTTAGAAATGAAAGTTTTAAACTTTAAAATCTCTCGAACTTAAAAACTATACGACCAACTTAAATAAAACTTCTTGTAAACAGTCGCCAGGAGAGCGGTGATTAAGGTGGCGCTATGGTTTACCGTTTTGGTTGCAGGTCCATTACATAGAGGATGTAACTAGGAAAATTGACAGGGGAGAGCCGGTGGATGTGGTGTCCCTCGACTTTCAGAAAGCCTTCGACAAGGTCCCACATAGGAGATTGGTGGGCAAAATTAGAGCACATGGTATTGGAGGTAGGGTACTGACATGGATAGAAAGTTGGTTGACAGACAGAAAGCAAAGAGTGGGGATAAATGGGTCCGTTTCAGAATGGCAGGCAGTGACTAGTGGGGTACCGCAAGGCTCGGTGTTGGGACCGCAACTATTTACAATATACATCAATGACTTGGATGAAGGGATTAAAAGTACCATTAGCAAATTTGCCGATGAAACAAAGCTAGGTGGCAGTGTGAACTGTGAGGAAGATGCTATGAGGTTGCAGGGTGACTTGGACAGGTTGTGTGAGTGGGCGGATGCATGGCAGATGCAGTTTAATTTAGATAAGTGTGAGGTTATCCACTTTGGTGGTAAGAATAGGAAGGCAGATTATTATCTGAATTGTGTCAAGTTAAGAAAAGAGGACGTACAACGTGATCTGGGTGTCTTAGTGCATCAGTCACTGAAAGGAAGCATGCAGGTGCAGCAGGCAGTGAAGAAAGCCAATGGAATGTTGGCCTTCATAACAAGAGGAGTTGAGTATAGGAGCAAAGAGGTCCTTCTGCAGTTGTACAGGCATGATCACATTGAATGGCGGTGCTGGCTCGAAGGGCCGAATGGCCTTCTCCTGCACCTATTTTCTATTGTCTATAGGTGCAGGAGGAGGCCATTCGGCCCTTCGAGCCAGCACCGCCATTCAATGTGATCATGGCTGATCATTCTCAATCAGTACCCCGTTCCTGCCTTCTCCCCATAACCCCTGACTCCGCTATCCTTAAAAGCTCTATCTAGCTCTCTCTTGAATACATTCAGAGAATTGGCCTCCGCTCCCTTCTGAGGCAGAGAATTTCATAGATTTGCAACCCTCTGACTGAAAAGGTTTTTCCTCATCTCCGATCTAAATGGCCTACCCCTTATTCTTAAACTGTGGCCCCTGGTTCTGGACTCCCCCAACATTGGGAACATGTTTCCTGCCTCTAACGTGTCCAACCCCTTAATAATCTTATACGTTTCGATAAGATCCCCTCGCATCCTTCTAAATTCCAGTGTATACAAGCCTAGTCGCTCCAGTCTTTCAACATATGACAGTCCCGCCATTCCGGGAAATAACGTAGTAAACCTACACTGCGCGCCCTCCATATCAAGAATATCCTTCCTCAAATTTGAAGACCAAAACTGCACACAGTACTCTAGGTGCGGTCTCTTTAGGGCCCTGTGCAACTGCAGAAGGACCTCTTTGCTCCTATCCTCAACTCCACTTGTTATGAAGGCCAACATTCCATTGGCTTTCTTCACTGCCTGCTGTACCTGCATGCTTCCTTTCAGTGACTGATGCACTAAGACATCCAGATCACGTTGTTGGTCCCCTTTTCCTAACTTGACACAATTCAGATAATAATCTGCCTTCCTATTCTTACCACCAAAGTGGATAACCTCACACTTATCCACATTAAACTGCATCTGCCACGCATCCGCCCACTCACACAACCTGTCCAAGTCTCCCTGCAACCTCATAGCATCTTCCTCACAGTTCACACTGCCACCCGGCTTTGTATCATCTGCAAATTTGCTAATGGTACTTTTAATCCCTTCATCCAAGTCATTGATGTATATTGTAAATAGCTGTGGTCCCAGCACCGTGCCTTGCGGTACCCCACAAGTCACTGCCTGCCATTCTGAAAGGGACCCATTTATCCCAATCTTTGCTTTCTGTCTGTCAACCAATTTCCTATCCATGTCAGTACCCTACCTCCAATACCATGCGCTCTAATTTTGCCCACCAATCTCCTATGTTGAAGGCTTTCTGAAAGTCGAGGTACACCACATCCACCGGCTCTCCTCTGTCAATTTTCCTAGTAACATCCTCAAAAAAATTCCAGAAGATTAGTCAAGCATGATTTCTCCTTCGTAAATCCATGCTGACTCGGAACGATCCTGTTACTGCTATCCAAATGCTCCGCAATTTTGTCTTTTATAATTGACTCCAGCATCTTCCCCACCACTGATGTCAGACTAACTGGTCTATAATTTCCCGTTTTCTCTCTCCCTCCTTTCTTAAAAAGTGGGATAACATTAGCTACCCTCCAATCCACAGGAACTGACCCTGAATCTATAGAACATTGGAAAATGATCACCAATGTGTGCACAATTTCTAGAGCTACCTCCTTAAGTACCCTGGGATGCAGACCATCAGGCCCTGGGGATTTATCAGCCTTCAGTCCCATCAGTCTACCCAAAACTCTTTCCTGCCTAATGTGGATTTCCTCCAGTTCCTCCGTCACCCTAGGATCTCTGGCCACTAGAACATCTGGGAGATTGTTTGTATCTTCCTTAGTGAAGACAGATCCAAAGTACCTGTTCAACTCGTCTGCCATTTCCTTGTTCCCCATAATAAATTCCCCTGCTTCTGTCTTCAAGGGACCCACATTTGCCTTGACTGTTTTTTTCCTCTTCACATACCTAAAAAAGCTTTTACAATCCTCCTTTATATTATTGGCTAGTTTACCCTCGTACCTCATCTTTTCTCCCCGTATTAGTTTTAGTTATCTTCTGTTGCTCTTTAAAAGAGTCCCAATCCTCTGGCTTCCCACTCTTCTTTGCTATGTTATACTTCTTCTCTTTGATTTTCATGCTGTCCTTGACGTCCCTTGTCAGCCACGGGTGCCTCTTACTCCCCTTAGAATCTTTCCTCCTCTTTGGGATAAATTGATCCTGCAACTTCTGCATTATTCCCAGGAATACCTGCCATTGCTGTTCCACCGTCTTCCTTGCTAGGGCCTCCTTCAAGTCAATTTTGGCCACCTCATGCCTCTGTAATCCCCTTTGCTATACTGTAATACTAACACTTCCGATTTTCCATTCTCCCTCTCAACTTGTAGAGTAAAACTTATCATATTGTGGTCACTGCCTCCTAATGGCTCCTTTAACTCGAGTCCCCTTATCAGATCAGGTTCATTACACAACACTAAATCCAGAAATGCCTTCTCCCTGATAGGCTCCAGTACAAGCTGTTCCAAGAATCCATCTCGGAAGCACTCCACAAACTCTCTTTCCTGGGGTTAATTACCAACCTGATTTTCCCAGTCCACCTGCATGTTGAAATCTCCCATAACAATACAATATACAATATAATACAATATATCTTTATTGTCATTGTAACCAGGGGTACAACGAGATTGGGAATGCGCCTCCCATACGATGCAATAATTTAGGTAATTTAGACAGCAGCAACCCAACGAAACGAAACAGTTGTAACAGTTTTGGACAGGGTAAAGTGCAAGTTGATCTATGCGTTGTGGCCATCCGGCTCAGCAGGACCGGTTCATAGCAGCTATGGCCCTGGGGATGAAGCTGTTCCTGAGTCTGGAGGTGCGGGCATAGAAGGCCTTGTATCGTCTGCCCGATGGAAGGAGTTCGAACAGACTGTTGCAGGGGTGTGAAGAGTCTTTGTGGATGCTGGTGGCTTTTCTGAGGCATCGTGTGTTGTAGATGCCCTCCAAGTCTGGTAGCTGTGTTCCGATGGCCCTCTGAGCTCTATGGACTACCCGCTGTAGAGCTTTCCTTTCTGCCTCCGTGCAGCTGAGGTACCACACAGGGATGCCATGCGTTAGGATGCTCTCTATGGTGCAGCGGTAGAAGGTCGTCAGCAGCTGTTGGGGTAGACCAGACTTTTTCAGTGTTCTTAAGTAGAACAGTCTTTGTTGTGCCTTCTTGACCAGCGCAGCAGTGTTCTTGGACCATGTTAGGTCCTCCGAAATGTGAGTGCCTAGAAACTTGAAGCTGGACACTCTCTCCACACTGTCCCCGTTGATAGAGATCGGGGCATATTCCCCGTTATGTGACCTACGGAAGTTGATGATCAGCTCCTTGGTCTTGGTGGTATTTAGGGACAGGTTGTTATCCGAGCACCAGTCCGCCAGGTTCTGCACCTCCGCTCTATAGTTTGTTTCATCCCCGTTGGTGATCAGCCCGATCACCGTTGTGTCATCTGCAAACTTGACAATGGTGTTGGTGTCGAATGCAGGAACACAGTCGTGTGTGAAGAGGGAGTAGAGCATGGGGCTCAGAACACAGCCCTGTGGTGTGCCGGTACTCAGGGTGAGAGTGGAGGACAGGTGCGGGCCCATTCTCACTGCCCGCCATAGCATTACATTTGCGACATGCCAATTTTAGCTCCTGATTCAACTTGCACCCTATGTCGAGGGTACTGTTTGGGGGCCTGTAGATGACTCCCATTAGGGACTTTTTACCCTTACAATTCCTCATTTCTATCCATAATGATTCTACATCTCCTGATTCTATGTCACCTCTTGCAAGGGAGTGAATATCACTCCTTACCAACAGAGCGACCCCACCCCCTCTCCCCACCTGTCTGTCTTTTCTATACGTTGTGTACCCCTGAATATTTTCCCAGCCCTGGTTCTCTTGTAGCCATGTCTCGGTAATTCCCACAACATCATAATTGCCAATGTCTAACTGAGCCTCTAGCTCACAGGTGTCAAACACAAGGCCCGTGGGCCGAATGCGGCCCGCCACGTCATTTTATGTGGCCTGCGAGAGCTTAATTGTCATTGGTCGTATATCTTTTAAGTTACAGACATTTTTAACTTTCAAACTTTCATTTCTCAACGCATTTTTCCAAGTTGCTGTGCGTCTGACGGCACGGCCTCTCCTCACTCGCACACACAAGATGGACGCCGTTAGCGGAGCCGCCCGCAATCACCGCCTCCCCTCCCCGCTCTCCCACACCCGGGGGACACTCCCGAGCAGGAGGGAGATGGTCGGAGTGATGGTCCTCATCCTTCCCTTCCGTCCCTTCAACCCACGCACGGCGTCCTCGAGTCCCCCCTTCCAACGATGGCGGCGTCGACGAGGGCCGCTGCCACCGACGGCCCGTCGCGACTTCAGACTGCGCGCCTCCCGCAGCGCCCCTCTCCCCTCGCTTCTCTCCCCTCCCGACGCTCCCAGACCGGCCCCGCCCGCCTCGAGTAGTCCCACCTCCGCTGCCCGACTCCAGTAGTCCGGGGCTCCCTACTCCCTGCACGCTCGGTAAGTGCCTTTCGCCGCCAACGGCTCCACAGAGGGGAGGGGAGTGGACGTGGGGCCGAGTGGGGGGGGGGGGGGAGGGAAGGGTGGGGGTGTGGGGGGAGGAGAGAATGGGATTATGGGGGTGGGGGGAGGAGAGAGTGGGGGAAAGGGGGGGGGGAGTGAGAGTGGGTGAGGAGAGAGTAGGGGGAGAGTGGGACTGGGGAGGGGGACAGCGGGGGTGGTTGGGGGAAGAGAGAACGGGGATGGTTGGTGGAAGAGAGAGGGGTGGGGGGAAGGGGAACAGTGGGGGTCAGGGAAAGGGGGGGTGGGAGGGAGAGTGGGACTGGGGAGCGGGGTGGTGGGGGGAAGAGAGTGGGGGAGCGGGGGTGGGAGGAGCAGAGAGTGGGGGTGGGAGGAAGGGGACAGTGGGGGTCAGGGAAAGGGGGTGGGAGGAGCAGAGAGTGGGGGTGGGAGGGAGAGTGGGACTGGGGAGCGGGGTGGTGGGGGGAAGAGAGTGGGGGAGGGGGGTGGGAGGAGCAAAGAGTGGGCGGAAGGGGACAGTGGGGGTCAGGGAAGAGTGTGGGGGAAGCAAAGGGGGGAAGGTGGGTGGGGGAAGGGGACAGTGAGAGTGAAAGGGGAGGAGGGGGTGGGGGAGGAGGGAGGAGGCGGAGGAGAGGGGATGTGGGGGGTGATGATGGGGGGAAGAGAGGGTCGGAGGGAAGGGGGACTGTGAGGGTCAGGGAAAAGGAGAGTGGGGGGAGGGAGTGGGGGAGGGAGGGAAAGGTGGGTGATGGGGAAGGGAGGGGGAGGGTGGGGGAGGAGAGAGAGTGGGGGGAAGGGGGTGGTGGTGGGGGGAAGAGAGTGGGGGGTAGGGGGGAAGGGGGACAGTGGGAGTGGGGGGAGGGGGACGGTGAGAATGCAGGTGGGGCGAGTGGGTGGAGGGGAGGGTAGGGGTGGGTGGGGGTGAGGAGAGAGTGGGGGAGGCGGGGGTGGGTGAGGAGGGGTGGAGGAGAGAGTGGGGCTGGGGAGGTGAGAGTGGGGCTGGGGAGGAGAGAATGGGGGGGTGGGGGGAGGAGAGAGTGGTGGAATGGGGGGTGGAGGAGAGTGCGAGCGGGGGTGGGAGGGAGAGTGCTACTGGGGAGGAGGGTGGGGTGGGGAGGAGGGAAGAGTGCAGGTGGGGAGGAGGGCTGGGGGGAAGGGGACAGCAGGGGTGTGGGGGAGGAGGGGGTGTTGGTGGGGGATGAGAGAGTGGGGGTTGGGGAGAAAGGGGACAGTGGGGGTCAGGGAAGATGGGAGAGAGGGGGGTAGGGAGAGGAGGGATAAGGAGGATTGACTAGGGGGTTGAGGATGCTACACCAATACAGGAGAGGCTTTGGGTCCAAGGCTCCTCGGTCATACCCTCTCCCCTTCCCTGTACCGCCTTTAATTGCGCTCCCACTCCCCTGGAGGAGCACGGCACCACAGTGAAGGAGAAAGAAGATGGCCGCTGGCAGGACAGTGTCAGAGGATCCCTCTCCCCTTTCCCTTCCTCACCCTCCCCTCTCCACCTCCCCTCCTCTCCCCCCCCCCCCCCCCCCCCCCCATTGAGGTCCTTTATTTTTATTTTTAAAGAGACAATTTATTTTAAAGAAAAAACGCGATTACCCCAGGTCGCAATGGAAACCCTACGAGGAACTTGTCAATGTGCTTACATATATTTTTACATTTATGTTAATGCGTGTACAATATTTGTTCATTTCAATAAATAATAATCAAATGCAGACAGTTATTTAACAATATGTTAAAGATTAGTTACATTTATACAGTCTTACAGTTACAACCGGCCCTTTGAGGGCAACCATAATGCTGATGTGGCCCGAGGTGAAAATGAGTTTGACACCCCTGCTCTAGCTCATCCACTTTATTTTTTATACTTTGCGTATTTAAATACAACACTTTAACTTCGGTTTATTCACAAAGTGCTGGAGTAACTCAGCAGGTCGGGCAGCATCTCGGGAGAGAAGGAATGGGTGACGTTTCGGGTCGAGACCCTTCTTCAGACTGAAGGTCTCGACCCGAAACGTCACCCATTCCTTCTCTCCCGAGATTCTGCCCGACCTGCTGAGTTACTCCAGCATTTTGTGAATAAATCGATTTGTACCAGCATCTGCAGTTATTTTCTTATACTACTTTAACTTCGGTATTCAACTCCCCTTTTACACAGGTCACAATTGGGCCTGACCTTACTCTCTTATCCCTTCAAGAACTTCCCTTCCCATTTATTCGAGAGTCCTTTGCAATTTCTCCTATATTCGCTTCCCCTTTAACTCCATCTTCATATTCCCAATTTGTCAACCCTTCCCCCCCACTACTTAGTTTAAAGCCACACTTGTAGCACTAGCAAACCTGCCTGCCAGAATGTTGGTCCCCCGGCTGTTAAGGTGTAACCCGTCCCTTTTGTACAGGTCACCCCTACCCCAGAAGAGATCCCAGTGGTCTAGAAATCTAAATCCCTGCTCCCTGCACCAGCCAACATTCATATCCCCGATCTCTCTGTTCCTGCCCTCACCAACACTAGGTAAAGGTAGCAGTCCAGAGACAACATCCTACTTCTCAGTATTCTTCCTAACTCTCTAAACTCATGTAGCAGTATCTCCTTCCTCTTCCTCCCGACGTCGTTCGTGCCTACGTGCACAACTACTTCCAGTTGAACACCTTCCTTTGCTAGGATGTTCTGAAGCCGGTCTGTGATGTCTTGAACCCTGGCACCAGGGAGGCAACAGACCATCCTCAAGTCCCGCCTGCAGCCGCAGAATCTACTGTCCGTACCTCGGACAATGGAGTCACCCACTACTATGTCTCTTCCTGACTTCGGTCTCCCCGGTCGAGTTTCCTTGCCTGGGTTAGAGCCGCCAACACGTCTGCCGGTCGGACTGGAAGCGTCTTCTGCCTCGACAGTTCCCAATAGGGTGTACCTGTTTGCAACAGGCTGAGCCACCGGACAGCCACTGTAGTCCACGTTCACTCCCCCCTGAAACAGTCTCCCACCTTCGCTCGACCTGGACCCTTGGCGTGACAGCCTCACAGTAGATCCTGTCCAGAAAACTCTTGCATTCCTGGATGGCCCCGAGGTCATCCAGCTGCTTTTCCAACTCTGCCACAAGTCCATTCAGGAGCTGCACCTGGACACAGTTCTTGCAGCTGTAGCTCCCAGAAGCTCCAGCGGTGTCCCTACCTTCCCACATCCTGCAGGAAACACACTGCACCAACTTATTGGCCATTACTTTATTGTCTAAAAAAAAAAACAGGCTTAAAAACAAAGGTAACTTCCTCACCTCAGCCTCCTCGCCGAAGACTCGCAGCCAAAGACACGCAGTTTTCTCACAGCGCACTTCCTTCGCCAGGGCTGCACTCCCTGTGCAAGTCTTGCTTATATCAGTCACTAAATTACTTAATTGGCCAATTTACCAACCTACTTTAATTGATCAACCAATCCACGTACTCACTTCTATCCTGCCTTCCTGTCGAGCTTGGAGTTATGCGCTTTTCTGACTGCGACTATCGTCCCTTTGGCGTTCTTTTTAAACTGTCTTTTCACACTGCAATTACCGCATACTTTGCTCTCAGCCAACGGTAGTCCTTGCTCTGCTCCTGACCTTTTCTGACAGACTCTTCCTTCTGTTTCTGATAATTCTTCCACACCTTCTCGTGTGGTACTTGCTAGGTGTGCTAGTCTTCGGACAATTGGGCCTAGATCTCTAGCTGAATATGGTGGTTGTACTGCAATAGTTAAATGGGGGACTGCCATACCTTCCAGCGCACATACCCTCTGTTGTGTTGGCGTTAGGCCGACCGCTAGGGCTATGCCTTCTTTTCCAAAATATAGATGCGGGCATACAGTCAGACTATCTTCTTGCCCTAACAATCCTTTTATTTGTTCTTCATATTCTGGGTCAAGATTCCTCAGATACTTTGCAGTACAATGCAAGCGGGTTTTCCAGGGGAGGACTTCCAGCATTAAGTAAAGTGTTTGGGCTGCTGGAGACAACGGTTAATAATAATAATAATATATTCCTTTATTCGTCCCGCACCGGGGAAATTTATAGTGTAACAGCATCAAAGTGGACAGCAAGAGAGCAAGAGATCATTCATTATAATAAAAGATACATAGATTGTCATTTGTTTCCATGCATTCTTAGCTGTTATTGTTGACTCGTCTGCTGGGAGCAGTGCTGGTTGTGCAGTCTCACAGCAGCGGGAAGGAAGGACCTCCGATATCTCTCCTTCACACACTTGGGGTGAAGGAGTCTGTCACTGAAGGAGCTACTCAGTGCAGTGACAGTGTCCTGCATGGGGTGGGAGTCGTTGTCCAGCAGCGATGTTAGCTTTGCCATCATCCTCCTCTCTCCCACCACCTGCACTGAGTCGAGGGTGCAACCCAGGACAGAGCTGGCCTTCCTGACCAGCTTGTCGAGTCTCTTCCCTTCCGCCGCTGAGATGCTGCTGCTCCAGCAGACCACTCCTTAGAAGATGGCCGATGCAACCACCGTGTTGCAGAAGGTCCTTAGGAGTGCCCCGGCACTCCAAAGGACCTGAGTCTCCTTAGCACATAAAGTCTGCTCTGGCCCTTTCTGTATAGCGCATCGGTGTTTTCAGTCCAGTTCAGTTTATTGTTGAGCTAGACACCCAGGTACCAAGGGCGGCACGGTAGCGCAGCGGTAGAGTTGCTGCTTTACAGCGAATGCAGCGCCGGAGACTCAGGTTCGATCCTGACGACGGGTGCTGCACTGTAAGGAGTTTGTACGTTCTCCCCGTGACCTGCGTGGGTTTTCTCCGAGATCTTCGGTTTCCTCCCACACTCCAAAGACGTGCAGGTATGTAGGTTAATTGGCTGGGTAAATGTAAAAATTGTCCCTAGTGGGTGTAGGATAGTGTTAATGTATGGGGATCGCTGGGCGGCACGGACTTGGTGGGCCGAAAAGGCCTGTTTCCGGCTGTATATATATGATATGATATGATATATGATATAAGAATCCACCCTCGCGATGTCCATTCCCTGGATGTTCACCGGTGTCGGGGGGGACCTGGCTGCGCCTGCGGAAATCTACCACCCTGGTTTTCCCCGCGTTGATCCGGAGGCAGTTCCGCTGGCACCAGTCAGGTAATGGAAATTAGCCTTTACTGAATTCACAAATCACATAAACATTTGAGATATACAATATAATTTTCTAATTGAATTCATGTAGGGCTAATGATTGCTTTATTTTCAATTGATTGATATTGAAACAGTTACCAACACAATAAGACCAAAATCTAAAAAGTACCTTTAAAACCAAGTATTGTAAGCAGCCACAAAATCAGTCCGCTGAGTGTTTCCAGTATTTTCTGTTTTGATTCCAAATTTCCAGTATTCAGTAAACTTTTTGCTCTTACTAATTAAATCCGTAGCAGACATGGGCAGGAAAGTTAAATATAACTATATCGCAGAGCACAAGTCTTCACTGTTTGCAACTCCAAATTTTGTGCCATTTGCAAACTGACGAACCAATCCATCTACATTGTTGTTTATAATCACAAACGAGCGTCCCAGCACCGATGACTGCGGAGCACCACTGTCCACATGATGTGCCCATAGTTTTCTTTGTAATACTATTTCCAAGTCTGGAGTAACACCTTGCGTAATCACACTCTATATTTCAAAACGATAATGACAAGAATTATTTAACCTTAAAAAAAATTATATTCTGATTTTCTTTAATAGAATTCCAAAATACTCCTTGATTAAAATGAATGTTAACTTATTTTAATCAATTTCCATGAATAACATTTTCTTTGTCTGAAGCATTGGGCTGTGGAAGTTTGCACAGTTTAGGCTCGCAGAAGCAATATTTTTCATAACATTTTCCAACACGCTGAGTGTTGATCCCATCTCCATTTTATGCCAACGTAGTCGAGTCCATCGCACAGATCAAACTCTCCACCATTTACACTTCATGATGTATCGGAAAAGCTGCCAACATAATCAAAGACTTGTCCCACCCTGGACATTCCTCCTATGTGCTCTCAGCGGACAAAAAGATTCAGAAGCTTGTTCAAAAGCTTCAAAAACAAATCTGGGTCACGTTCACAAACCACTTCAGATTTTTATTTTCGTCAATCCTCATTTTAATGCTTCTCTTACATGACTTTGTCATTATATAAGGCACCATTTTGACCGTGTGTGAGCACTAGTGCTGGATACCACTGCACCAATAATCCTGAGAGCAAGAGTTTGGGTTGTTACGAGTTTGCTGTTTGAATCTTAACACCATAGTGGTTTGAGAATTTGGAAGTGTGCACCTTAAGACGCAGTTGTTGGATTGTCATACAAGTGCATTCTCAGGTGCCTTTCTTTTGAGACCCACCAACTTACAAGAGGTACAGCTGTATCAATTGGTGAACTGAAGTATGGGCAATCAGTGATGGCATTGCCAGCATAAATATTGACTGGGAATTAATTATGTAAAATGTTAAAATTATTAAAAATGTGCATATTTTTGTCTTTGTAAATGCAGAGAACAGATTGAAAGTTCGAGTCTGGAAGGTGAAAGTAGCCAGAGCTGTCTTCCCTGTAGACCGTTATCTAACATCATTAATGTGGTGGGTAGTGATATATATGCACAAACTGTTTTAACATTGGAATAACATTCATATCAATTTCTAAACTGAAGTTTTCAGTTAATGTTAATGTAATTTATTAATTCAAAACTAATGGTATCAATAACATAACGCAGTTAAAGTTCACAAGTTATAGGAGTAGAATTGGGCCATTCGGCCCATTGAGTCCACTGCCATTCAATCATGGCTGATCTTTGCCTCCTAATCCCATTTTCCTGCCTTCTCCCCATAACCCTTGACACCTGTGCTAATCAAGAATTTATCTATCTCTGCCTTAAAAATATCCATTGACTTTTACAGCCCTCTGTGGCAATGAGTTCCACAGATTAAATACCATCTGACTAACAAAGTTTCTCCTCACTTCTACTTCCTTTCTAAAAGAGCGTTCCTTAATTTGAGGCCATGACCTCTCGTCCAAGCCTCTCCCACCAGTGGAAACATCTTTCCACATTCACTATCTCTTCTCTTCAAATCTTTCCTATCCACATGTGCCTGTCCAAGTGCTTTTTAAATACTGTTATAGTACCTGTTTTAACTATATCCTCTGGCAGCTCTCTCTATATATGCACAATCCTGTGTGTGGAAAAAGTTGACACTCTGGTTTTTCTTGAATATTGCCCCTCTCACCTGAAATCTATGTCCTCTGGTTCTTAATGTCCCCGACTCTGGGTAAAAGGCTGTGCATCCATCCTATCTATTCCCCTCGAGATTTTGCACACCTTGACTTTATTCCATCTGGCATTTCTTTATCCATTTCTTGGTTCTCCTCTGAGTTCTAAATGCTCCCATTCTTCAGGTCTAAAATTATTTCTGATGATTTATGAGTTTTTTAACACTCCCTTTAATTCCTCATGCCAGCCATGGATAATTCTTTTTTTTGGGGGGGGGGGGGGGGGTTTGTGCATTAAACTAATTCTAATAATAATAATAATAATACATTTTATTTATATAGCGCTTTTCATATACTCAAAGACGCTTTACAGAGATTTTGAGAACATAGGGGAAATGAATAAATAGATAAATAAGTAAATAAATAAATGAACAGAGAAAGGAGACAGAAGGTGAGGTGACCTTCAGTGGTTGAAGGCAGTACTGAACAGGTGAGACTTCAGCGATGTTTTGAATGTGGTGAGTGTGGAGGAGTCTCTAACGGTTTGGGGTAGTGAGTTCCATAGGGTGGGAGCAGCGATGGAGAAAGCCCTGTCCCCCCAGGATCTGAGTTTAGTCCGGATGTGTGGGGATAGGAGATTGGCAGCGGCAGAGCGGAGGGTGCAGGTGGGAGTGTGCCTGTGGAGGAGGTCGGTTAGGTAGGATGGGGCCAGGTTATGGAGGGCTTTGTAGGTTATGAGGAGGATTTTGTACTGGATTCTCTGGGGGATGGGGAGCCAGTGGAGTTTATAAAGGACGGGGGTGATATGGTCACG